>NW_027516414.1:0-59701 GCF_048772815.1 Callospermophilus lateralis | reverse complement strand
TAAATATTTTCTGAGTGATTTCTTTGGTCATTGTTGGCTGAGTACCTTTCCGGCAGGACATGTGTTTAGGGTTTTAGTGGTGCATCTGTAGGTGTTGTTTGCATTGTGGACTATTGTGAATGCATTTGAGAGGAGTTAGGATGTTGTCTTACTATTATGTGTTGGATCTGTGCATTTTCAGATTTTAGAATGTATGTGTATGTTCATGATGTCTAGGTCAGAATTTTGGGACATAATCTTTGGTGTTCAGAGATTTGGAGAAAATGGAATCATGGGGTATGTTGGGGTGTTTGGAATTATGTATATGTGGCACATAGATGTGTATAGATTCTGTTGATAATGTCCCAAGTGGACTGCTGCGTATTTTCTTGTTTAGGGCTTTGAGATGATCATGTTATTCTTGGGAATGGAGGGGTGTCTTTTATGAGTATGTAGGAGGAGTTAGCAGTGTCTGTAATCTGAGATTTGTTGTTGAACTTCATATTCTGAGGCATTCTGTGTATGTGCATGTCTGCAACATAGAGGTGATTGTAAATGTTTTCTTTTGAGAATACAAATTGTTGTCATGTTAATAAGTAATTTGTTTGCTCCGTTCAGTTACTGAGGGAGTGTTTGTGTGATTGCTTTTTGGGTGATACTGATTGATGTGTGGTCTGAAGATATGTGTATCTGAAGCACACCAGATACTCTCAACCAAAAGACCCTTGCCATAATTAAGCTTCTTCTCTTGTCAGATCAGCAGCAAGTATGCAAAGATTACTGTGGTTGGTAGCTTCCTCTTTCTTGTAAATGCCAGATTTTTGTTTTGTTTTGTTTTGTTTTTGGTAAATACGTGTGAAACCTCTGTCTGGCCTAGAGAATGGAATGAAAAACACTTGTCAAGTGAATCTTCAAGCCCTTTTCCCCCATGGGACATAAATTCAAAATATTTTGAAATTATCTGTCCCTAGAATGTTTCAGGCATGAGCCACACTCTGGACTGGTTGGCACCAGCCAATAAACCTGCTTTCTGAAAATTCCTGTGGTATCCAGCCTCTTCAGTCCTACTTCATGTCTATTTTAAGTGTTTCTTGGAGGCGACTGGAATATCTGTGAGAGTTTGTAAGTAAGGTTTTTGATTGGAATTGTTTGGGTTTTGCTCTGCATTTGTTTTAATTTGGGCATGAGGAACTCTGGGTTTACAGTCAGGCATCTGGAAGATAGGATTTTTATGCTATTGAGGATTTTCAGAGCTCCACAGTGTTGTGTGCTCTTAACTGAGTATATCAGAAAGAATGAGCAGTTTTGTACATTAATAGTGAGTTCTGTGCCCTTTAATAGTGAGAGACTGGCTGCATGTACTTTGGGTCTTTGGGAGTACTGTGGATTTGTAGATTCAGATGGACACGTGTGTTCCCAGACTTGTATAATCTAGGACTATGAATGTATTTAGGAAGTATGATGGCTGAGTATTCATTCTCAAACAGTAGATGGGTAGTGTGTGTTTCCACTGAGATAATATAGAAGTTATATTTATATGGGAATACAAGTTAGGAGTATTGGGTACTGACAGTGTATATGGGTTATTATGACATGGTGGGACTTGTGAATAATTATTAAGAAGAGTGTTTGAATGGAGTATTTTGGTGAATACTTTTTGATATTCACAAAATATTGATTTTTTAATTTTATTTTATTTTTTGTTTAGGGAAGGGTGTGACATTAGAGTGCAGGGTAAAATATGTGTATTAAGGCAACACATGTGTTATGTATGTATTTGGGAAATGACAATGAGTAGATTGAAGGTGACATCATTGTTGTGTACATTTGGAGAGGGTTGGGAAACTTTGTGTTTTTCAGAGTTGGTGTTTGCGTATCAAGTGATTCTGGGAATATGGACTCATGTTTATGTGTGTATGTGGGTGGTTGTACATGTGTCATTTAGGGTTAAGAATGTTACATTTTTGTAATCAGGGTATTTCTGGTTCCACTCAATCTTGGGGAAGTTCAAAGAGATTTTTGTGTATATTGTATTTCTGATGAGAGGATCATGTCTGTGAGAATTTCCAGAGTACTTAGGGTTTTGTTTATGTGACTTCTGGTAACAAATAGGGTTTATTGTGTGTGTGTGTGTGTGTGTGTGTGTGTGTGTGTGTGTGTGTGTGTAGGGGGGTTGTATGTTGTATTTCTGTGTGCATGTGTTTGGTTATATCATGTGCATGCTTTCAGGAAGTGTAGAGTATATAGGAATGTATAAGCCTGCATTTGGAAAAGTATGCATTATAATTACATGTCTGTCAGTACCTGGGTGATAACAGGCATGTGTATTTGTGAGTATGAGTATATTTTTTAGAAAGGAAGTGGTGGTGTGTGTATTCGGGGAAAGCAGGGATAAAGGTGATTTATGCATCTGTGTTTTTGTTGGGATGGCAGTGAGTTGTGGGTCATGCACCTGTTTCTAAATGTGAGGTGTTTTAATGATATCTGTGGTGGAAGGGGTTTTAATGAGTGTGCATTTTTACATGTATGCGCCTCAGCAAGAGGTGTTCACAGATCTCTGTGGCTGGGTGGCATGGGTGCATCTGTGGCCGTAAGGGATGGCAGAAACACATTGGTTATGGCAAGCCTTTCCCAAGAGCACTGATGCTTGTTCCTGTTGATCTGGAGCTCCAACAGTGATTTCTGCATTCTCATTCTTATCTGACATCTGTCTACATTAGTTGTGGTGGTGGGTGGATGTGTCTCTTGGATCCTGGGCTGGTGGATGGGACCTGATCAGGGATGGTCCCTCAGGAGTGGTGGGGGGACCTTTTCCTCCAAGATGTAAGGTATTGCCATTGTGATTCAAAGGGACTGACTCTGGAAGAAAACTTCCATGAGTTTCACAGATCCAAGGACAATTGTTGAGAGAGTTGTTTGTTTGTCCACATGTTGCATCCTCCCTTGCATTTTTCCCTCTGCCAAGACAAAGACAGAGACCCTAAGCAAAAGTCTCCACTGGCCCTCCCAGCTTGGTGGTGTCCTAGGCCCATATGTGCACATGACTGGCCTCATGGTGTGCATCTCTGGCAACATTACAAGCTCTATAATTATTACACCACTGCACCTCAGTCAGATTAGGAGAGGAGTTAAGAACTGATTGTACAATGATACTTATTTTAAATTTACCTGTGGAGCTACCCTCATTGTACTCTTTTTTTCTTTGCATGACCAAGTGAGTGATTCATCCTTTCAACCTGAATGATCCTTTCACATTTCTACTCATTGAGAACTTCCTTTTAATAAGTTTCTACTAGTGGAGAATTTACTTGGTTTTTTTTTGTGTGGAAATAAGCCGAATGAGTTTAATTTTATATACATTTTCAAATATTCACAGCAAAGTTTTGCCATGTCAGCTATTTGGAAAGGCACATCAGTGGTGTTCATTACACTTATTTTTTCCATTTTTGGAAACCAGCATGCAGCCACAAAACTTTTCTCATCTTGCAAAATTGAAGCTCATTTGTTAGACAGTAATCATCAATTTCCCTCATGCTCTAAGAAGTCACCATTCTCCTTTCTGTATTATTTTAATTATTCTGTGTACTGTACTTCATATAAGTAGGATCATACAGTATGTATTCTCAAGGTCCATCCCTACTCTACTATCGGTCAGGATTTTCTTTGTTTTTTAGACCAAATAATACTTCATCATGTGCTACATGTAAAAAAAAAAATTCTTCCTTGGGATAGGAAAAAGGCAAAATTGTAGAATGAAATTGACCATACTATCCTATATACATATATGAAGAGACCACAGTGAGTTTTATCTTTATGTATATCTGTAAAGCACGAGTTAAGAAAATTATAAATACATGGATGGAAGACCAGTATAGAAGAAGAAAGGAAACTGGGTCAGGGAGGAAGGGAGGGAAAGGGCAAGTTCTCGAGACTGACTTGGAACAAACTATATTCCATGCTTTTGTATAACTATAATGCACAGCTAAAAATAAAAAAGATTCTTCCTCAATGTACCCTTGAGTATAATAAATAACCCTGTAGTAATTACAAGCATATAAATATCTCTTCAAAAGAAGTAGAATTGAAGGGTCATTTGAATGATCCTTTTGATAATTTGGGGAACCACCAATCAGTTTCCCATAGAGCCTGCACTACTTTGCATTCTAACCCACTAAGGTTCTGACTCCATCACATTCTCAGCAGCACTGGTGTTTTCTGTTTTAGTTGTGGTGGTGGGTGGATGTGCCTCTTTGTTCCTGAACTGGAGAATGGGAGCCTATCAGGGATTTTTCTGTTTTCTGTTTCTTTCTGTTTCATCATGTGTTTGAAGCTGGATCTCATTTTGATTTTGATTTTGATTTTGATTTCTCCACTTAGTATTGATATTGAACATCTTCCCATGTGCTTCTCAGCCATTTGCATATCTTCTTTGGAGAAATATCTGTGCAAGTCCTTTTCCCATTTTAATATTGATTTGCTGTTTTCTTCTTATTGAGGTATAAGGGCTCTTTATATCAGAGATCTTAAATTCTAATCACAAATATCATTTTCAAATGCTTTCTTGCATTTAGTGAGTCATCTTTTCACTAATGAATGTGTCCATGGATGAATCAAAGTTTTCGGGTTGATGTAGTTCAGTTTGTTTCTTCTTCTTGGTGCCTGTGCTTTTGATGTGCTGTTCAAAAAGTCTCTGTCAAAATCCCTTGTCATGGGCTTTTTCTATTGTGTGTTATGAGTTTTATATTTCAGATCTTACATTTAGGTCCCCTATTTATGTTGAGTTAATTTAAGTCCATGGTGTCAGATAAGGGCCCAACTTCCTTGTTTCATGTGTTGCTATCATTTCAGTCTTCTCAACAGTATTTGTGGAAAATACTGTCAATTTCCATGGAATGCTATTGACAGAAATCACTTGAGAACTTATTTTCTTTCATTTCTGAATTTCTTACCCTGTTTTATTAATCAACATTTCTATATATATGTATTTGTATGACTGGTAAATTTATAGCATGGAGTTTTGAAATTATGACAGGTTAGACTACCAATTTTGTTCTTGTTCAAAATGTTCCTGAAGTTGGTTGTTTTCACATTCCCTATCATTTTAGGATGGAATTTTAAATTTTTGCAATGAATAATTTCTGCATCACGTACAAAAAGACTGGGATCCTAATTAGAATAAGATCCATTTCATGTTTTCATGACTACATCAAAATATTCTCTACTCTCATGTAAAATGAATGAGTAAATAAAAACATGAAATAAAAATGGTATTCATGAAAAAAAGAAGTTAGGAATTTTTTTAGGGATGGAACAGAAACTGTAGATTTCTTTGGATAGTGTTGATATGTTAACAAGTTTAAGTGTTCCTGCCCATGATCATTTAATATCTTTCAATTTTTGTTGTTATTCTAAGTTTCATTGCTTGTTTTAATGTCTTCACGTTTGATCTACTTGATTGGGTAGTAATACATTGGGTGTAGTATTACATTTTATTTTACTTGTCAGATGAAATTGTTTTCTTGATTTTCTTTCCATATATATAAATACTTATTATTAGTGTATATAAACACAGTTTGTGTGTGTGAGGTTTTTGTATTGGCACCTTTGCTGAATTTATTCATTGTGGTGATTATTTTCTTGGAATCTTGAGATTCTCCAGATATAACTTTATCTCACTGATAAACAGAGGTTTTTATACTTCTACCTTTCCATTTGGCATGCCCTCTGCCTGTACTTCTTGCAGATTGATCTGACCAGGATTTCTAATATGTTAAAAAGAACAAGTGAAAGCATGTAAAATTGTTTTCTTTCCATTTCCATCAGGTAGTATTTTACTGAGTCTCTGGAAACGAAGAATTGAGAAACAGAATGGATTAGTGGAAAGAAAATATTTTGTGGGAAGAAAATATTTTGTTTTTTTGATTAGTTAATGTATTAGAAGATAATTTCTCATGTGTGATCTTTATTTTGTTGTTGTTTGCATTTTTTATTTTTTTCAGTATCAAGAATTGCTTTCATGGTCTCACATATGCTAGACATGCATACTCCCAACAACAGAATTAAATCCTGACCCTTTTAAAAATGTTGAGACAGAATCTGGTCAAGGGGTTCAGGGTGGTTTAGAACTTATGTGTTTTCTGACTTGGACTTTGAATAGCTGGGATCACAGGTATACACTATATCATCCAGCTGTTTTTCTTTCTTCTATTTCTAGTTGTTTTCAACTTCTAATCATGAAAGATTTTCTTGCAAGATGAATGCAATGACAAGGTTTGTAGTTCAAGGTTCTTTTTGTGAACAGGTAATTGAAGGAGACACTCAGTAGACAGAGCATGAGGAGTTACTGAAGTGAGAGTACACTGCCTTAGACAAGGGGCAGTGGGCTCACCCATGGGAATGGGACGCCTTGAGGCAGAGAAGGAACTGGGGAGCTAGCTTTGACAAATAAAGAGACCAGATCTGGGATGCTAAAGTTAGTGATAGGATATGACTATCACTCCATAGGATATGACTACAACTGACTTTGGCAAATAAAAATTTCTATCAATAGAGAATGTTGATAGAAATTTTGTTTTTGTAGCTTCATTGGGAACTTGACTAATTTTAGATGAGATTAAGTAGAAGAATTTGTTTAATACTGCCCTACTTCTCAAATTAGAAGCCTACTGACTGCTGGGGGTTGATTCTTTATGTGTAATGATATGGTGTATACCTGTTATCCCAGCTATTCAAAGTCCAAGGCAGAAAACACAACCACTTATATGCTAGCTTCTTCAGGGCTTGGAACACCTCATTTGACCAATAAATCCCTTTTCGAACTAAATGGAGGTCAGGAGCCTTACCAGAAATAGGTGAAAGACTTAATCCAAAATTACTGTTCTTTTCTGTAATTTTAGTTTTGGATGGACATATGGGATCTTTATTTAGTTTCATGGGGTGCTAAGAATCTAAGCCACAGCCTCACCCAGTGCCAAGAGGTTGATTCAGACACATCCCTTCACAAAGCACTTTACCAAAAAGCCACAGGTGAGGTCCCTTAATTTCCATTTTGAAACTGTTTTCTTGAGGCTTCACAAAGGTGTGGCCTGAGGCAAAGACCTTCCTTACTTGCAGGGGAATTGAACAATAGGTAAGAACACAGCTGGGGGACAGACTTCTGCACAAGATGTACACTATGGCACTGACAGCTCCTGATGATGCTACTTGAGTTGCTATCTAGCCAAGCAGGGTTTCTCCACTGAGACCCTTACCGGTCAAACTGATTTCTGAGTTTTCTAAGATGCTTGACATTCCTTTCAACAATCCAGGAAATGGCCATTTCACAGAGCTTGGAGCTGGTACATATCTTGGACACAAAACCACAAGCCCCTTCTGGAGAGTGGCCAAAATTCAGGAAAAATACAGGAACTTAGGAATATAGTTGGTCTTGCCCATCTGCAAAGCAAGCAGCAGTCTATTCATATATTCACCAGGATGAGTGCTGGAAAGCTTTCCACTAATGCATTCTGTTTCTCAATTCTTTGTTTCCAGAGACTCAGTAAAATACTACTTGAGATCACGTTTTGGAAGGGCACAACCAAGAGTAGGAGAGATTAAAGGCTCAGTCACTGTAATCTCCTCTGCCACCTACAAGGTTGTGAACTGCTGAGCATTTTCCATTCCAGTATGTATTCACAGATATTCTTCTTCTTCTCCCTCTAATTGTGTATAACTTGGGGTGATGGTAATGTCAAGGCATTGTTCTGGATGACAGTGGGAGGTGATCTTGTGTAGCACATGTTCATATACACATTGGATTGATTTTAATATTTTCCCTTTGAAGTATTGAATCTCTGACCCTAACCCATACCCAACTAGACTCTGAGTACTAATCCTAACATATGCATAAAAGCAAACCTAAAATAGAGAAATGCAGAAAGTTCACAGGAGGAATTGTGTATTTTGATTTCCTTTTGCTTTATCAACGATATGTGTTATATCACTAGTCACATTTTCATTCTAATACTTCTCCATGTATCGCCAAATTTAACAAATATATAACTTATGGATTCCCTTTCTCTGTAGGCTGGGTCAGAACATGTATTGTTATATACATATAGATTGCCCTTCCTGCTATCACAGGTACATCCATGTGAGTATTCTGACTTTGGCAAATACAAATTCCATGAACAGATCACTCCCACCAAACCCCAGGGGAACTGAAAGTTCAACCAATGGTGAGCTCCATATTTGAACAAGTTTATACATAACCCTATGTAAAGTCAAATAAATATTTTTGTGATCTTTGAATGATATATGTTCCATTAAGAATTTGAATTTGCATATATATTGCTCCTTTTACATGTATTTAATATATATATTTCTCTCTCTCTCTCTCTCTCTCTCTCTCTCTCTCTCTCTCTCATATCTATTATTCTTTGAATGGAGTTTTCTCACCCCTAATGGTTCCCAAAAGATTTGAGACCCACAGTGCCACCTACTTCATCCTTGAATGATGTTTAGACCAATACAGTGAAATATTTGAAATTCTCATGACCAGGAATTTCTGAACTGGAGATCCATCCGATCTCCTGTTGCTCATCATGACTGAACCAGATAGTTTCTTTATTGACTGGAATTCATGAAAATGGTGTAGAACAGAGATGCAATTGAGTTGGAGCCTGCTGGGAACTGGCCTTGGAGCAGTGGAGTGCAGGTGTCTGATAAAACATCTGTGGTGGAGCCATGTGGATCTGTCTTTGGCTTCCAAATAACATGTGACTGACATGGGACAGTCAGCAGACCCTTATATATAAAGGCCTCTTGTTGTGGGGAGAGGTTTGGGGGTGATAATCAGAGTCAGATTGCTTCTCTAAGTGGGAAAGATGTATGGGATAGCAGCCCAGTTGGTGTTTTCTCTTGCAAAACCTGACTCATCACATGTGACAGGTCTCTCTCCAGTGCTGTGTCCCAGTTTGTTGTAGGGACAAATGAAGCAAGGCACTGAAGATAGAAAGAAGCAGTTTCATTTGGCTGCATCCAGGTTCAGAAAGCACAGCTTTTGCTGTTATCAATCAATCCCTCCAAGTTCAGGGAGTTTCAGAGTTTTATACCCAGCATGTAAGTAGAGGGGCTCAGAAGTTTACAGTCTGCAGAAGTTCACATAAAAGCAGCTTTTTCTTACACTGTTCTGGGCAAGTTAACCCTTCAATGACAACACTTGAGAAGAGGAGAACTTCTTCTTCTTTTTCTTCCTCCCTCTGCCATCTGTTACCATGGAGCCAATTTGTAACTTATCTTAAAAATGTAGACATCTGAGGTCAGAAATATCTGGTCTGGTGGTCTCCATTCTGATATCCTCACCTTTCACTCTTATCAGGAGAGGAAAGCCTGCCAGAGGCTTTATTCAGCTTACCAGGGTGAGGGCAAGTAATTTGTCTGAGGCCATATTAGAGGGCTCTGTGGGTGTGCCTGGTGAAAATTGACCTCTATTAATGACCTCAGGTTTCAAAATGGAGTTTTTTAAATCGAGTGAGAAACTAATGTGACTCCATTTTTGAGAAACCAGCCACCTCAGAGCAAAGCCTGTCCAAAGGGGGGAGTTACCCTTGTCCTTGGAAAAACTCAGAGTGCTCCTAGGCATATACCAACCCTGCTGAGTTGTTTGTCTGTAAATAACTGGAGAGGTCTTCCATGCCAAGTGATCCTGACTCAGTTACACTAGGTTAGGACCCATAGCAACCCCCTAGCTACCACAGAAATCATGAGACACAGAAAATACCTGAAACACCAGGTGACCTTCCCAGTAGTTTTTTTGATTGGTAACATGATTAGGCAAGTTTATCATATACACTCTTGCAACCTCTCATGGCCTAAACGAATCAGTTCAAATGTATCCACAACTTGAACTAACCAATCACCCTTACACAACTTGTTTCTGCCAATGAATGTGCTAATCAATGTTAAGAGTTGTTGTTTGACTTTTCTGTGATGTGAAATGATTGGCTGTGTGATGTTGTGATGCATACAATATCCCACAAAATCTATTAATCCTCAATGAATTAAGGGTCAAGACTCACTCTTTGGGACCACTATATCTGAAATGGTTGTGAGCCCAGGCTTGAGCTTACAACAAACACTCTTGTGTGACTGCATCAGATTCACCTCCTGGAGGTCTATTGGGGTCTCATGAATCTGGCATTACAGGAGTTGCTTAGGCTCAGGCCTAAGGCCATTCTCACACAACCCCTTTCACCTTGACAGCTCTTCTGCAGATAAACAGAAGCCATAACACATAACTCCTGTCTTCATAAACTTGATCTCTTGAGTCCAGTGTCATTTCAAGTTCTGGGTTTAAAAAGACATATTCATTTTCCTTGATGTTTTCAATAAATCACACAGAATTCTTAGAAATGGATTGGAAGGATAACAATGTTATATTGCAAAACTTCATGAACTTTCAAATTGCTTGCTGTCTATGACTGACCAGTATGTGAAAGGCCTTGGGAATATGTGAATATATTATGAATATAATAGAACTCTTGAGACTTTTTTTCTTACTGTACACACATCCTGAGGCCAAATGAGGCTGTTTACTAGAGGTCATTTCTCAAAGAAGACATAGTGATCATAAAGGAATGAATTAACCTATATATTATAAATAAATCTAATATATATTTGATTAAAATTGAGGCCATATATGGTCATGCCAAATAGTTTGCTGAATCATTTCAATTACAGTTATTTAGTTATTTTAATGTTTTGCTTACTATCTGCATTAGAGACATTGTTGACCTGCAATTCAGGAAAACTGTTAATTCTAGCACTGAATTTATCAGGTTTTGATTCTTTGATATATTACTTATTGCCATAGGATCTCTTGTTCCTTAATGTGTATATTTATAAATTTACACATTCTAGAAGGTTTTAGAAAGATAAAAGAAAATATGTATTAAAAGAGTAGTTTAAAAAGCTCTTTAATATTCCATTACTATGGTTATTAAATAGCATTTTCTTTTTAAGAATGTATTAACCTGGGACTGGGGATGTGGCTCAAGCAGTAGCGCACTTGCCTGGCATGCATGCAGCCCAGGTTTGATCCTCAGCACCACATACACACAAAGATGTGTGTCTGCTGAAAACTAAAAAATAAATATTAAAATTCTCTCTCTCTTTAAAAAAAAAGAATGTGTTAACCAGTAATATGTATACAACAATAACATAATAAATAAATATGGTACAAACAAATAAACATAAATTAATAAATGTCATATGATTTATTTTATAATAATATTGGTAAAATATACCCAGAGATGAAAATAAACTTTTAAATAATGATACATGTACATGTCCATCTTTATTAAGGTATAGTGAAATACATCTATTTTTGTAATATACTTTTGTTGATGAAAGCATCATAAATATTATTATCAAATATGATTGTAGCTGCACAAAATTAAAAATCCAAATTGTACATATATCAGTAAATAAATGGCGTTTAGTGACTGAAATTTCTGAGTCTGTTATTGTGAAACACAAATATTCAGTAAAATATGCTCTGAAGAAAACCTCAATTTGAAAATGTAAAAACATAGAAAGGAGTATTTAGAATTGTTTTACCATGAGATTAATTTAAAATACCTTTGAAACCCAAACAAATACTCTGAAGTTTTGCTCTTAAGAAATACATATGAAAGAATACAGCAATTCTGTCTCTGAGTAATGCAAGCATAAGAGAAAGATGATAAGAATATTAAGTAAGCCTCAAAAATCTGAGGATCATGAAATAAATAAATTCTTGGCAAGAAAATATCAATTAATTTTGATGTAAATTCAAAACTAATAAGCATTCTAATTTACCAAATCTTAATGATTTTATATATTAGAGAAAAGAAGTCAGAATTTTAAACAAATACATGAGAAATGGGTGTGCACAACAAGGTTTAACCTCAGAAAATTTTATACATCCCCTGTGTCTGTCCATGTGTCTCTCTCATGTCTTTCCAGTGTGACATCAAAATAAAAATGAAGACCAAGATTTTGAGTAACCATATTTAGGTCTTAAAAAAGTTAAAGAAAATAATTAGCTCTCTGTATCTGTTTTTTAGAAGTAATTTGCCTTCGTATTTCTTCAATAATTAATGATTACCCTGTGCTTGTTGCTAATAATACAGAATGTGTAGAACCACCCAGAATGAGAGCACTATTTAAATAATGTCAGAACAAAAAGTGCTACAGAAGAGTAGGAACTGAAAAACAAGGCCAAAGCCAGTGCAGGACCACACAGCATTTAGGGGTATATCAAAGAGGAATGGAGTTGGTCTTAAGAGGTCTGACTTCCCTTAGCCAAGACAAATAACTAGTACAAACTGTCTTAAAATATCTTTCTTCAAATCTTATAATTTAATGGATACATGTTAAGAATCCAGAAGTTAAATGTAAACTAGCAAATTTACATTCATTTCTGGGACACTTTTACTTCTAGTTCTATAGATTAATTAATTTTAATGCCTTTCTAGATATGGTAGATAACTTTTTCTTATTCAACATTTATCAGGTAATTTACAAAGGACTCCATTTCAGAATTCGGTCATTTTTAAAAATTCATAAAGCAACAGATGAAATTGTTTAAAACACAGACACAGTAATATCACAGGATATAAAGTCTGTGTTGACACCATGGTCTTTATGTTTAGCTCATAGTTTAAAGAAAGGTTGACTGGCTTGTATGTTTAGTTTTAAACCTTATCTCAAAAAACATGAAACAACTTCTCCTGTGTCTTTAGACAGGGAGACTGGTGGTAACACAGGGACAACTGTGGGTTTGGCACCTTTATTCATGATCACTTTTTACTTTGTGGAAACACTTAAAAATCTTTAAAGATTCACATTCCTACTCAGCAGTAGGGAATTTTATTTTTTCATGTTCTGTCTCCACTTTTCCATATCTCATTTCTCTCATTTTAGAATCATGTTAGGAAAATTTAATCTCCTTGTCTAATCTTCTGTTTTCATTCTGAAGGATCTTTTCAACATTATCTTTCAGATTTTATAATAGCCATCTATTTTTTTAATTTAATCTTGTTCTTAATATACAAATTCTCTGCCTTCATTTTTGAGTTTTGCACCTGGTGAGATGTGATTCATTGAGTTCAGGTTTGAACAAATAATCTTTAAGTTATAAAGTTTCAATCATATATTTTAAGATAAAGAAACAGTTTTAAAGGTATTGCTATAATATTTTAAGTACAATAATGTTAAATTAAAAATATTTAAAATACATTAAATTTCTTTCTCATTTGGCAATCCTAATGAAGGCAAAATGGCTCATTCTATTTTTACTTATAATTTTATCCTATCAAATATGCCTTTACATTTATTATATATGTAAAATTATTAATAGAAATTCATCACTGGTTAAGAGACATGAATCAGGCAAGAGGCAAGTTAAATAAAAATTCAAGTTTATCCCCATACACAAAATAACTCTCTAAGCATACTTTTTGCTTGAAAAAATACTTCAAGATGGCAAGTAGCACAAAGAAGTGTGCTGAAGGCTGAAACTGATTCTGAAAGCTAATGCCTATCCCAAAGCACACCATCACAAAGTGAAGATTTCTAAAGTCTGGGAGACTAAGGTGGATATTTTTTATGGAAACACGTACTCTTGTGATACTAACAAATTGTAGAGGAAAAATGATTCATAAAACCCATGAAATGCAGGAACCCCAGAGTTCTGAAAACTATCTCAGATGTAAGCCACACAGTATACCTGCCTGACCATTAGATTTTGTTCACTTTAGACCTTTTACAGTGGGAAATAAACATTGATTAAATAAATGACTGAGATGTGGGGAACTAAACAACATTTATTTTTTCAACTATACAGTCTAAAACATTACTCATAATGGATTAAAGCACAAGTATCTGGGACATATTTTTCAAGGCTTTTTAATTTTATTAGAATATACATTTAATGTGCCACATTCTTTTCCAAATTTCTTATGGAACAATATCAAAGATTTGACATTATGCTTGATGATACTTAGGGAGTCACTTAAAGAACTGTAGAGTCATTCCACTCACGCTAAGACAATATCATATTTACATAAAGAGTGAGTTTTTAGGTTATTTGTGGTATAAGGTACAGATTGTATTCAAAACATTAGCAAAAGAAAATACAATCATTGTCAGATGAAGTCCTGATATATAAAAATAAAATAAGTTTAAAAAATTCCAAGCTTGGCATGGTGGTGAATGCCTGTAATCTTGGTTGGCTCTAGAGACTAAGACATGAGAATTGCAAGCTCAAAGCCAGTCTCAGAAATTCTGCAAGATTAAGTCAAAAAAAAAAAAAAAGAAAGAAAGAAAAAAGAAAAGAAAGAGCTGGGGTTTGGCTCAGTAGTTTAGCACCTGTGGGTTCAATTCCTGATTTAAATAATAATACTAATAATAGTTCTAAATGACATCATGATAAACACAATAAAAATTTGTAACTGAACTTCTTTTTGGTACTGGGGATTAAACCCAGGGCCCTGTGAATGTGAGGCCAGCACTCTACCAACTGAGTTATATCCCCAACCCTTAAACTGAACATCTTACTAGACTCTAGCTTCCTTCTGTGACTTTTGTGCTTTTGCTATTCCTTCTCTTATTCTATACTTTCTGCCAAAATTTTCTTCAGAAACGAAAAACTCACTCCTTCCACAAATGACCTTCATAAAGGAAAATTTCTGGACATCATCACCCCTTTGGTAAGGATTGTCAAGTCTTCTGTTATGAGTTAAAAACTCTATCCTGTTCTTTAATTTGATTCTTCTGCCTGTTTTTCTGTCCTTTTGTTTAAAATTGTGATTTATAAGTGTGTAGTTACAATTATGGTTTACATTGCTTCCTTGCCTTAGAACAAATAAGCTTTTTGCACACTTATCTATAAACCCCAATACTCATGCTTTGATATTTCTTTGTGTTCAGCTACATCACCAAGGTGGCTACAGGCCTTAATGCAAGCAGTTTCTGTTTGATCTGATCCTGGCTTCCTCCCTCCCATGTATGGTGTCCAAATTTTTTTGTACTTGTGAGACTTTTAGTGAGGTTACATCTCATATACCAGTTTTGATGTAATGAGATGTTTTTTGCAAATGTGGTGGACGTGATAAGTGGATGTGATATTAGGACTTCATGGGGATAAGTGACAGCAGTGTGTAACTGTCCTGCTATGAGGTATTCTTCATGGTATAGAAACATTGTCTTATCCCTTGTTTACAAAACTTGAAATGATGGAGTATACAAAACCAAGCTTCATGTAGTTCTGATCTCAAAAGTTATGACCACTGCATGTCTACATTGTATAGAGCGCTTGCTTTTTTTCAGGGCTACTTTACTTTAGAGAACTCTGAAAATTTCTTTCATAACATATAAGTAAAAAAAAACAGGGCTGGGGATGTGGCTCAAGAGGTAGTGCGCTCACCTGGAGTGTGTGTGGCCTGGGTTTGATTCTCAGCACCACATACAAAGAAAGATGTTGTGTCCACCAAAAACTAAAAAATAATTAAATGAATAAATAAATAAAATAAAATTAAAATTCTCTCTCTCTCTTTAAAAAATAAATAAATAAATAAATATTTTTAAAAAAGAAAAAGAAAACAATGTTGGGCATGTTCAAATTTTCCACAAAAATCTGAGAGCAATTATTAATGATTGACAGATAAGCAAACTGAGAATATCATAGTTTATAAAGTTACTAAGTGCGAAAAGCTAAGATTCAAATGAAATCTAGTTAAGGTTTTACACCTAAAAAATACTATAATATTTACAAAGTCTTACACCTAATACATTATGAGGCAAGGATATTACTTTATTGGCTTCTCCATTTAATATTTTCATTTTAGGAACATTCTATTAGTAGAAATAATTGTATTTCTGATGATAAATATATAAGAAAATATTCAACACCTTCAACATCCACAATGTTCAATAGAAACCGTGTAGAGTTTTTATACCTTTATATCAGATTTTTAGAAAAAGCATTTATAATCTGATAGTTAAAATCATTTTTTAAATTGTGGTAGTATAAACATTGTTGTAGCTGCATTCTTTTAGTATGCTGTGATGCCCTTCAGAATATGAATTCATGAAGAAAATGTTCTTTTTATACAAAATGGGATAATGCTCATCATTTAAGAGAATGAAATCATGGCATATGCAAGTAAATGGATGGAGCTGAAGAATATTGTGCTAAGTGAAGTAAGCTAATCCCCCCAAACCAAATGCTGAATATTTTCTGTGACATAAAATTTCTGATACGTAATGGAAATGAGGGAGAAGCATGGGAGGAACAGAAAAAACTATAGATAAGGCAGCGTGGCGGAAGGGGAAGAAAGGGAGCATGGGGATAGGAAAGTGATGGAATGAGATGGATGTCATTATCCTAAGTACATGTATGAAGACATGAATGGTGTGACTCTGTTGTGTACAAGAGATATGAAAAATTGTACTCTATTTGGGTAGTATGAATTACAATGCATTCTACTGTCTTTTATAATAAATTAGAATAAAATCTAAAAATTATGTCATAAAAGATTGTGAGCAAATTCAGAGGAAATCAAATATTTAAATACAAAAATAAAAAAGCATGTTTATATATGTTGAAATGTTGTATATATTCCATTGTGGAGTTTGTAATACTCAAGAATAACTGTAACATATTATGAAAAAAAGCAAATACTTTTTAAGCAACTAAAATATATTCATTTATTAAAAAATAATATATTGTCTCATTTAAATCTATTCTTTGAGATACAGAAAGACAGAATACAAAGAGTGATTATGAAAGTAAAACAAAATAGGTAGAAGTGGAAAACTAAATATACAAATGGAGAAAGAAGTCTTAATGTACTAGAGAATCCACGCTAAAAATAAGAAAAGGAGTGAATGCATGATAAGACAGTGAGGAATGACAGATTATTTATCCTCTGATAAATCTCTGAAAACTTACTTTCTTGGGATAAAGATAACATATGAAACTATTTCTCACAAGTTTAGACACGATTTTGTAATTACTTATTCATGAAAGTTTATTAAACAATATCAATACTAGATAATTCCTGAAATATTTCTCCAAGTCCATGAAATCTAATATATATTTTAGAATATGTATGTGTATATGCACTATAGAACACTATGTATAAATTTATATATGTTTTATCTAAGGTTAACTTTTATATGTATGTGAAATAATTTGACTCTTTTATATTTTTCTAAATTTAATGGTAAATAAAATATTTTTGTAGAAAATATAATGTGAGTGATCTGTTTATTTTAAAGTGTCTGAATTTTTTTTTACATAACTGGCTTTGTAAAGCCAATCATTTCTATATTTTAAATAAAAGGTGTGTTTGAGGGGGCTGGGGATATGTCTCAAGCAGTAGGGTGCTCACCTGGCATGTGCACGGCCCTGAGTTTGATCCTCAGCACCATGTACGAATAAAGATATATCCACCAAAAACTAAAAAAATAAAGATTAAATCTCTCTCTCTCTCTCTCTAACAAAAAAAGATGTGTTTGAATAAAAGCATTTTAAGAAAGCCTCCACTCAATGATGAATAAAATTCCCTATTAAAGAGTATTGGCCATTTTTATTTTTTTTTAGTAAAAATGTTTCCCATAAAAAGAAGAAATGGATGTTAGCCCATCACAGTACGCTAAATCACCTTTCATAAAAACGTATGGCAGGGATGCTAAGAAGATTATATTTCAAAGCACAGTGGATCTCAAACATCAAATAAAACTCTAGGCTTCATGAAACCAAAAGAAAAGATTTTACCAGCATTTTCTATTTACCACAGAGCCTTCTCTCAAAGAAGTTGGCAGTCCTATGCTAAGTATTTAATAGCATACCCTTGGTGTCAACATTTCCTATTCTTCTATAACAATCACTGGAGGTCCAGATTTCCCCTCACAGTCAGAATTCTATTTTCTTCTATAGGGTATGCTCACAAAGCAAAACAAATAGGATTTCATGGAAAAGGACTTTTTAACTTATATTTTCCTTACTCTTTTTTCTGGAAACAAACAGAAGGCATCAGTCTTCAAAATTGCTTTCACCATAGTTTACTACAATTTTCTAATCCCAATATTGGACTAAAGGAATCTCTTTTTTGGGAACCAGTGTTGAGGGTCTTCTGCTGCCAAACAGAGGCCTCACAAGTCATGCGGAATGTGGATGATCCATGTCATGTCTTGTGAACTGCATGGCTTACACATTTGCTTTCCAAAAGACTTAACCTGATGTGATCTAAAAGGTCCTGTATTATATAAAATATGATTTTCTTTGAAATTGGCTATCTTTATTCAGCTCAGCTAGTGTGCTGCTCCTAATGGTCTCTGCATTAATATTAGTGAAACACAAAATAGCAGTGGGCCTCAACCAATATTTCTCACCTGTTTCAATCCAAATATTCTTCAGGACTACTTCAGGATTTTTTGTATAAAAAGCCCAACCATCTTAAATAGGTTAATATACCAGTGGATTATAACACCCTATTCTTATAGCTTTATGACTCTAATTAGCTTGAATAGTTAAAATTCATTTAAGTTATAAACCATGCTGTTTTGTTGCAGTAAATGGTATTCTCTATGTGCATCAAATCACTGTATCAGTTTGAAGTAAATGTATGGATATTTAGATCAAGACAGCAGGGGCATGGGTGAGAAATTCTACACATCAAGAAAGAGCTGAAAGACCTGTGTTTGTGCCTGGATCTGGGATTGTGACTCAATGGTAGAACACTTGCTTAGCATGTTTGAGGCACAGGGTTTCATCTGAGCACTGCATGTAAACAAAATAAACAAAATAAAGACCCATCAACATCCAAAAATGTATATAAATAAATAAAGTGCTTAAGTACTTTCTCAGAATTAGTTTATGCTATTTTAAGAAAATAAGAACAAAATGAAATGTTTTACCTTTTGTAGAAAAGCTATTACCTTCAATAAAGTGCAGGCTATAAATTTATTTCTTCTTTGTTATCCTGTGAGAAAATTACAACATGTTAAAAATTTAGTTGTATATTATCACCCAAAAGAATGATTGAATATCAGAGTTTTTCTTCCTATGCAAAAATCACCACCCTTACTGTTATTGTAGGAGAAACTAATAAACACAGAAAGCTTGGCTATTCTCACAAAGTTTATGTAAACATGTTACTCTAACTTAAATTTATATAATCAATTATGATTTGCTACCAATGCAGATGTCTTGTTACCATTTGGAACACATGAAGAGGTGATGAATTGGTTGCAATTTCAGTTTCAAGAGAAACATTGCTTATAAGGGCGTTTGTATTATGTCAAGAAGATAAAACAAGAACAGTAAGGACTTATTGACTCCTGATCCATGCAAAAATAACTGAGAAAGAAGGGTGATATCACTTAGAAAATGTACACAAGTCTATAAACCACTTTTTAAAAATCATATTAAAAATACATACAAAGAACTACAGATCCAGTTAAAAAAAATCAGCTACTCCAGGCAATAAAACTACAAGAGATATCACAATATTAATACTTGACAGAATAGAAGATGGCAGCGAAGGGAGTGCATTACCCCTGTGTACCGCGTCATTGTCCCTTGAGAATGATGAGTTAGAAAGGCTAAAAGCTATCTTGTTAGGCATTTCCAGCAAAATTGGGGTCTTCCAAAACCTAGAGGAAGGATTTCCATCGCAGGAGAATCAGCTACAGGGGCTCAAAAATGAGAGATTTGTCCGCAGGGAGGGTCACACTGCTTATTCAGCAAATCGCCCCGCAGCTAAAGTCTGTGGCATGCACTGGGATTTGAGATAGCAACGTAAAGATATAGTGCTGCAGTTTCCATGGGCTTCTGCCAGCTGTGTAATCACCGTACTAAGTGCTTAATTCTGGGTTTGAGATGGGGAAGGAAGCAGTCAAATTTGGTTCTCCACACCGTCAGACCACAGAGGAAACCAGCGGACACCATATTGGAGAGCTGACGTCACCATCCCTATTTTCGACTGATCGCATCCTCTTCAGCCATAGAACAGGTAATTTCAGGCTGCCATTTGCCTGCGGCTAGCAGACAATTTACTCAGGATCAGTGCAAATTAACCCGCGGAAACTGCTTCTTGGAGCCTGCTCCCATCAGAATAGGCACTGAGCACAGAACGGCCGAATTCCGGCTCCCGGAACTGCTCTGGCCCAGGGCTAAAGAACCTGTGGAAACTGTTTCTCAGTCCGGGTCCTGCTGAATACTGTGGAGGTAAATACCAACTGAGCCTTCATAGGCAGTGGCAACATGACTGAGACGGGGCTTGTGAGGACCAGTCAGGACTCACCCGTTGCTTTGGTCACCTGTCATGTCACCCAATTTGGAGTAGGGGCAGAGCAGAGCTGCCACCCGTTCCTGCAAGGTAGGCAGACTTGCGACTGACCGGTGGAACAGGCCCAGAGGCCGGCCGGGGTGGTAGGCACGTCACCGCAATTGGAGTAAGAGCAGAGCAGAACCTTCGCCTGCGCCCGGAACAGGCCCAGCAGTCCGCGGGTGTGGTAGATAAGTCACACCAATTGGAGGAGGGGCAGAGAAGAGCAGCCACCCGCGTCTGCAAGGCAGGCAGACCTGCAACTGACCAGCGGATCAGGCCCGGTGGCCTGCCAGCGTGATACACACGTCACCCCACTTGGAGTAGGGGCAGAACAGAGCTTTCACCCATGCCCGAGACAGGCCCAGCGGCCCACTGGAGCGGTAGTCACGTCACCCCAATTGGAGTAGGGGCAGAGCTGAGCTGCCGCCCTCGCCTGCAAGGTAGGCAGACCGCCACCCAACCCTGCAAGGGAGACTTTTCAACCATACAAGAGCAATATAAATATATAGGGGGAAAAATTTTTCAAAAACTCAACAGTTTCACCAAGCAGAAAGAAACGCAAGCAATATGAAAAGACAAGGGAAGAAAGGACCAAAAGCAATGCAGGTCAACTCAACTTTAGAAGAGGTAACAGCTGCAGCAGATGGAATGTCAGATAAAGAAATCAGGATATACATGCTTCAGTTGATCTGGAGTCTCAAGGAAGACATTAGACAGCAAAATCAGACAATGAAAGATCACTTCGACAATGAATTACACAAACAAATCCAGGCAGCAAAAGATCAACTATACAGGGAGATAGAGGTTATAAAAAACAAACAAACAGAAATCCTAGAAATGCAAGAAGCAATAAACCAACTTAAAAACTCAATTGAGAATACTACCAGCAGAGTAGAATACTTAGAAGATAGAACATCAGACAATGAAGACAAAGTATTTCAACTTGAAAAGAACATAGGCAGCTCAGCAAGATTGTTAAGAAACCATGAGCAGAACATCCAAGAAAAATGGGATAACATTAAGAGACCAAACTTAAGAGTCATTGGATACAGGAAGGTATAGAGCTCCAAACCAAAGGAATGAGCAATCTATTCAATGAAATAATATGAGAAAACTTCCCAGACTTGAAGAATGAGACAGAATCCCAAATCCTAGAAGCCTACAGGATGCTGAATGTGCATTTTGATCCTAAAGGAGAAGTTTACTTAAAATTTAAAAATTATGTGTCACTGAAAAGGTAGAAGATATATTAGACCTTATTGTTTAAAAGATAGAAATATGCCAAAGGAATTCTTTTCAGGTATTTGGTCATTTTTGATGTACTGATCTGTGTATGATAAATAAAATTTAATTGTATTTGTAGATTTAAGAAAATATGCTTCAAAATAAATGTGCCTTGAGAAAGAATATTAATGTATTTAGCTTCTACATCTACGTCTAGAAAATTTACATAATATCACAAAAATTACATGATTTGTAAAGAAATGCTATTCACTGTATCTTTATAGTATTTTGAGGAGATTCATGGATTTTGAATTTTTGCTTCAAATATATTTTGTCTAAAATAAACAGAACTTGGTCACAAAGGTTTTTGTTTTATATTATATCATCAATTTATGGTGACATTATTATTCTCTTTCAAGCACAACTATATATAAAAAAATAGTGATTCTTTTTCTTGGTGCCATGTTATCTTCCAAAATTCTTATCCTTTGTGAAAAACAATGATAACTTTGTAGTGCAGAATTACATCCTTATAAAGTATTTTATTTCCTTCAATTTTAATCATGGATCTAATTTCATATTAAAATGTAACAAACATTTTTGACTGTGTATATTATAAGCCTATAAACTCAGCTAACTATTTTACCTAGAGATCTGGATCTTCACATATACAAGTCTATTTTACCCACAATGAATTAAAATAACAGTCAATGAGAAACATAAAATGAGATAAACATCCACATCAAAAGAGGAGGTGATCTCCAGTGACAAAAGACTTCAAAGAACTTTTGGAAAACAGAAAGTCTGGAAGCAGATGAAGGATGCATTTGAGTTCTAATTAGGTCTCCCCAGGAGGTAGATTAAGACCATGACTAGGCATCTTGGAAGTCCATAAGTGAGTGTGCTTCAGATCAGCAGAATGGAAATAAAGGCAAGGAAGCATCACAGAATTTGGTTTTGCAGCCTTATCTCAAAGGAGGCTTCTGCTTACTCAAAGTGAAATTTTGGAGCTGTCTTGCACTCTCATATTTATTTCTACATGAGACATGGACTGTGATTTACCTGAGTCTCAAACAGTCTTTAGTGTAGGAAGCCTTGAATGGTCATCGCCAGAAAAACTCTCTTCTACTGATGAAAGTATTTTGAAAAGACCACTTTCAACAATTGTCTGGGAAATGAATCCTTCAGTCCTAAAGGTGCCATAAAATAACAGTTCCCTATAGTGACACCACAAAAATTCACTTTTCAGTCTAAGTTCTGTACTTAGTTTATGGTACTAGTAAGCCTCTATTCCTGAAGAAAACTTATAAAAAGGAAAAACAGTGCAATTAATTGCAGTTTTGACACCTGTGTAAACTGAATGTCAAATTAATGGTCATCTTATGTCTCTTCTGCTGTTCATTTTAAATCCCTTAAAAATACTTCTTTTGATCTTTATAACTTAGCTGAGTGAGTGAAACTCTTACTCTTCCCCAAATTATTTGAGCCTGCTCACCATAATTTTCTCAAGAAACAACTACAACACTGTTTTTTTTAACCATTCCTGTAGGGCAAGTGAGTACTAAAAAGTAGAAAATAGGATCATCTGTTTTCAGATTGAATCATCTGATTTTTGTCTTTATTGCAACATGGAATAAATGTCCTTCTGGTAAGGAGAGTGAAGTGACCTAGCTAGGATTGTAATTTCTTCTGTTCCTTTGTGTTTTCTTAGTACATAGAATTTAGAGTTCTCAGGTGAAGTTTAAAATTTATTTGGAATCTTGTTTGACATCCTGTTGGAAAAGTGTCCTCTTAAATAAGTAGAATTTCTAAAACTGGAGGATGCAGAGGAATGGTGTAAGAAAATATAATTGCGAATTTATCAAAGTGATCATGAGTGAAGACTCTTCAACTTTGACACACTGGTTCCTGGATCTATGTAGTCTATCTCTTGGTAGCACAACCTGATATAATGATGTGATATTTAACAATTGTTAGAAACACCATCACCTTTTCCAATATCCTACCATGCCAGTAGCTTTTTGTTTCTTTTGTAGATGACAATACAGTGGATACCATGGTCATAGACCAATAGTAATGTCTTTATTTTTGTTAAATGTGGTCTGATTCAATTTTAGGCATGATCTATTGATACTTTATTAGTGATGCTTGCTTATCATTTATTATCTGTAAAAGCAAAATGTAAAAAAAAATGTTTGGGTTTTTCTGGTTAAAATTATTTCTGAGGTCCACTTGTTAATTTATTATGAGAGAATGATGAAAAGAATTATGCTCTAACAAAAACCTAGAGATAGACCTTTCCTCCTAGCTGGTGGATATTTGGAAGAGGAATTTGATAGATAAAATGTGGTGATGGAAACCATTATGGTACTCAGTTCTCATTCATCCTGTGCAGCATCCGAGGCTGGATAAAAACAACTAGCCAAGTCCAGTTGTCAACTTGGTTGTCTTGTACAATGTCCATGATGTATGTGCTTTGGTATGTGATAGCATGAAATCCCATGATATTTACAATGCATTGACTCTCTCAGAGATGCATCCCTATTACTGTACCCCCCAAATTTTATAGTCATCAAAAGTTCCTTCTAGACCCTTGACCAAGTCTTGATTTCTTCCTATTAGTTTATGTACCTTCTTTCCTGAGGTAACTTCTTTTTCTACATGAAAGTGTGGATGAAGTGTGCTGCCAAGTATTCTGCTCTTTAGAAAGAGTTGTGTTTTTTTTTCATTTTTTTAAAGGCTAACCCTTAAAGATGCTGTACAATGGTGTTATTTTATTTCAGTTTACTTCTAAATGAAGATAACTCATATTCATTTCTAGTAATATTTTGATAGAGTTTGGCCAATTTACTTTTCTATCTGATTTGCCAAAGGGACCTTTTCCCAAAGAAGGAAATGAAAAGTTGTTTTTTCACACCTTTGCTCTGAAATTGATTAGGGTTTTCTGAGAAAGAGTGTAGGTTCAGTGACTAACTTCTTGGTTAGTTTTTTGCTTAGTGATTGGTCACACTCTACAAGTGTGACCTCAGGGGAAATGCCAAGGAAGATAGAGAGTAAAATAAGTAGAAGCTATCAATTGATTATGCTTTTGTAACTTAAGTAGGGTTTTTGAACTACTATATGACTTACATATCTCTCTGCCGTCCATTTAAAGTGAAAATATAAAATTCATCTTTATTTTTTATGTATCATCAATAAATTGTTAAAAATAAAATTTACACCTATTTTTTTTTCTAATCCTGTTTATGATTTCTCTATTTTCTTGATTATATGAATTTTTTTTATAACTGATACTAACTTGATAATCTGTATCAATTCCTGGTTTACACACACTTATTGATATTTGTCTCTTTTTGGTTATAGTTGGCCTCCAGTAACAAAGGGAAAGATCCCTTTCTGTCTGCTCCTCCCAGCCCTGATCCAGCCTGTCAGCTTCCCAGACCCTTATGCAGTTGGTTGTAAATTCTGCCAGAATTTTTCACTATTTTTCAAGATTAAAAAAAAAAATCAAAAACTTTAAAAAATACTTTAAAAAGAAAAATATGCAGGGAGAAAGCAGCAATACATTTTTTCATAGTTAGGCGTTTTAAATTTTTTTAATATTTTTCTGTATTTCATGTAGGTCAGCCACTGATACTTCATCAAAAAAACAGTGTCTTTGCTGTGTTCAGGTGACCAAGGAATAGCCACACCCTTAGAACAAAACAGAGCACACACACACACAAAAAAAAAAAACAAAAACACAGAATCATCTTTAACCTAACATTTTATATAATGTTTCAGATCCCCGTAACTTTGCACACAAGATTCTGTGTTCAGTTGAATTTTGAGTTATTTTTGTATTCGTATAGAGTGTGACTATTGAATTGAAACATTTTATTCTAAGCATCTTTGTGGTTTCTGGTGAGGTTAAGTGGGTGAGAGGGAGAAGGAAAAGTGGGGGATTCTTTTGTGTCATAACATGAAGATTCCCACACAGTCTGCTCCCAGGTGCCAGACTTCAAGTTTTTCTTACACTGGTATACTTTGATTATTCTTACTTCCCCTTTACCCATAAGTTAAAACTTATGGAAACAGCACTTTATCAAACTGCACTTATTAAGAACAATTTTAAAAATATAGTTATAGGTCACTTCACCAGTCTGCACTTATTGCTTATGGTTTCACTCATCTGCTATGCCTGTTTTTGGTGTCTAAAAAACAGACATTGTATTTTCAATATTTTACCCAGTTTCCTACATGTATATACTGGAAAGAAAATCTGGTCTGGAAATATTCCATTTTGATTGAATGCTATAATCAAGAAAATAAAATTTAAATATGCTAAATATATCCCTAGAATTTTTCAAGTAACTATGCTTAAAACAAAGAAAATATCCTGAAAAGAAAAACCATGGTCAGCTTCAAGAAAGCATGAATAGACCCCAAGTACTTATCACTAATGATGGATTATAGATGATAAATACAGAATAACCTCAGGATTTAAAGAAAAACTAGTATTCAACCTGGTATTCATAACTGAAGCAGACTGTCCATTAATGATAAATAATAATAGATTTTCATTAATGATTAAATTCTAAAAAGCTGTATTCTGTGCCTCATTTCAAAGAGAGTTACTCAATATAGAAGAAAAATCAAACAAAGGAAGCAGAGTTTGTGGATGAAACAGTGGCTCTAACTACAGAGCTGAAGAAAATTATGCTGATTCTGCAGTAGACCTTGAAAATAGTTTTGTTAGCATACCTCAGTCTTACCTTTAAAATGATGCTTTAATAGAAATATTAGCTAGTGAGTAGTCAAGTGATCGAATGTAGCAAAAGTTAGAAGATTCTAGTGGTCTATTTTCCTCACCACACACACACACAAAAATTGAATATTACAAAATATAGAAAAAAACAAAGTGATGAAAAAGAAAGTTAAAACCCACTAAACACAAATAATGGAAAGTCAAGTTTTTCATATAAAACACAGTAAAATGTGCACTTTTTGTAGCATTTGATGCGATAGAAGAAAGTAGTATTGATTGTTCTTGATGGTAAGAACATCCCTCCATGAGCAGCATTCATGTCCTGATATTGGATGTCAGAAAGGCGAATAAATTAGAGAAAAAAATCATTCTTACTTCTGGTGTGTGTTTTGTGATGAAAACTATTTTAGAATCAAATTTGTGAAAATTATTACTGGTTTTTAACCTTCATAGATTTTCTGTAGACAAAGAATGCAACACATAATTATTTTTAAAATAGAATAACTAACTGATGATGCATAAACACAAGGACTTGTAACTATTAAATAATAGACTGGGGTGTAGTGGTCTGTACAGATGCTCATCCTCAGAAATAATAAAGTGCCCAATGCAGATTAAACAGGATATCACATAACAATGATTACATAAATGATAATCAATTAAACACTAAAGCCTTTTAATATTTGACTCATTGGCCTTAAGAGAAAGAAGTGGCCCCATAAGCCAAATTGGTTTTCTTCCCTCTCTCATTGCCATTCGAAAAAATAATGGGAACCCTAATACTTTGTGAAGGGTCTTCTATGAATTTATTTCAAAATTATGGTCAATATCAGACAACTAATAGTAGGTATGACTAAATTTAGTTTCCTTTTAGAACTTTACATAGTTTCAGATAGAGTGGAGGCTGCTGATTTGGGTGTAAATTTTGGAAACTACAGTTTTATATAGTCCTGGGGTTTGAACCCAGTGGTGCTTTATTACTCATATATATTCACAATTCTTCAATATTTTATTTTGAGACCTGGTCTCAGTTACCAAGCCTGGCCTTGAAGTTGTGATCCTTCGCCCTCAGACTCTATGATTTTTGAGATTATAGGTATGTACCACCACATCAAGCCTGGACACTACCTTTTATTATTTACATGAATCTAATAATCAAAACTGTTTTACATATTTCTGCTTTTTCTTTGATATAAAATATTCAATACTAACTTTCCAAATTGATTTTCACCATGACATTTTTTTATTCAAAAGGCCAATCTTCATGTTGTGTTGTTATACATTTTTTTTTTACCATAAAACGATATACTCAATAGATTGTATTCTGAGTTAGCAAGTCAATTTTAAATATGTTTCAGAAAAAAAAATTGCCATAAGTTGTTCTGATTATGCTCTTAATAGAAGTACCTTACTCTTAGTCATTATCAAAAAAAAGAAGGGAATTTAGTAAAGTCAAAAGGTAAGATCCAACAGTTGGCTAGTTGTTTCAACCAGATGTTTATGATTTGATAGTTGCCCTTTTAAATTTCTGATTCTGATTTCTCTGATGGCTTTTCCTACGATAAATAGTCGTCACCTCAATTTAAAAGAACTAGTTTATGTGAAAACTGGATACTAAGAGAAATAAATATCTGGAACAAATTAATAGTACTCAATATGTTTCTGATGATTATATACAGCTTCCTCCTACCATTCTGAGATTGCAATTCATAGAGCTTTAAATGACTTTCATTCCTCACTATATTTCACTAATTAGCACATTCAGAAATATTTTTTCAACAAATTCATATTAAATAAGTAGCAATTTAAAGAAAAACAGATATAATTCACACCTGTGAAATTAAAACATGACATTTTGCCAAAGAATATTTGGCATATTCAAAGAATAAAATGAAGAATTGTTGCTTTCCTTTATGTGGTAGGACACAGTTTATTGTCATGTTGTTTCAAAAAAAAAACACAGACAGTTTCCTTATGAAAAAATAGTTGTTATTGTTTAACATGGATTTTACTTGAATTTTTTTTTTTTAATTTTTACCCATTTGAACACTGAGAAGCTCTTTGCTGCGGTCAAACACAGTGAGATACTGTTGTAAGATGTATCTCTGAAACATCTGCAGTTCTTTTCATTTTATATAACAGCATCATGCACACCCAGCATGAGAAGAGGTTGCTCATTAATTTTGGTATCAATACTGGCTTAGGTACATTGAAAATATGTTGAGAAATTTACATCTATAATGGTGGAATCTCCCATTTCTTTGTTTTCATTTTTCCTGTGGTGCTTCTGCTCTTGATATTAGTTATGTTAACTTTAATTTGAATTGTCCATACAGTTTCTTAAAACATAAGACACTTAGAATTGAGGAAATCACTTATTGCATATTTATTTCATAAACAGATATAAGATTCAATGAAAGACTTCAGCATTATTAATCCACATTTTATCAAAATTTCATTAAGTCACAATGTGAGATAAAGTATTAAAATCTTACATAGCTAAAGGTTTTTTAACAATGAATTATAGGCACCCTAAGCAAGTATGTAGTTCCAATTATTCATTTACTTTACTTCATTCTTTCATAATATCATAGTTGATAAATACCACACATTAGAGCGTCTGTTTTTGAAAAAAAAATTGCTTGGTAAATTACTAACAATGCAGCATGCAATTTTTATTTATTATTGGTTCATCATACCCATATCTTACCCACATAGTAAGATTGCTATAATATTCAAAAAGTTGTAGCTAAAAACATGAAATATTACATAACCTATTGTATAGATTATATAAATGCTCTTATTATTTCTTCATCCTTTTCACAAATATTTATCATGAATTTACTATATGATAATTAGAACTAAGATCATCCTAATTATTTCAGATATTTGAAAAAAAATGCAAGACCTCATTTAAAAAGGGCAATATAGATTTCAGAAGTAACTACTGTTTCTCTAGTGAATAATGTGTATAGAAATCTGTTAAGGTCTTGGGGTATGCAAATATATTTGAGACGCATCAGAGAGTGCATATGAAAAAACCATAGTATTTATCATGTTACATAAATGAAGTGAAATATCATACCAAAATATTAAAAAAATTAACTTTTGGGAAAAAAAGCAACAGTGTTCACTAGTATTTGAAATAAGGTAATAATAATTTTTACCATAATTAGTTGTTTCTGGGTCTCATTTCACTCTTTACTTCAATTATCGATCCATTTTGTTAAGTACCCCTATAGGTGTTATTGGAAAATATTGGCATTTAGTGAATAATGCCACCAATTTTCTGTTCTGCAATATTAAAGAACTATTTCAGATTTATTGCAATGAATAGTTTTGCTTAAATGTAACAGTAGTTTTTCAATGTAGAAATTACTAAGATAACTCTGGGTGTTCTCAAAGTCTATAACAACCATATTTGATGAAATTTGTTTCATATTGTATAAGAAAAGATGCTTCTCTACCACAAACCAGACATCATTGAAATAACCTTGTGTAGTATCAGCATATACAAGTTTGGATGAGGACTTTTGCATCTTTTCTCCTTTTACTTCCCACCTACAACATGGCTTATTTTTCATAAGCAAATTTCTATACTTGTTAAACCTCTCATACATCTCAGAATTTACTAGGAGGTATCCATGACAACCTAGAAACAAACATGTGAGATAGTGTGAAAATTAATATATGAAGATGTTCAAGAAAATATTGGTCTGGTCAAGAGATGGTGCAGCAACTATATAGAAAGCTAAAAATTGAAATTGAAAGAAAGATAATACTCCCAAGATTTACTAAGAATCATGTAGTCTTTGGAAGCAGGTATTTTAATAGGAAGCTCTTGAGACTGATGTCCACTGCATCTTTCTTATGAATATTTGCTCTGTTTTTGAGGGCCACCACATCTAGCCAGTACACATTTGGCTTGATATAGCATATTCAGAAAGCCCACCATTTTCTTTATAAACCTAGGCATGGTTTACTATACATCCATTGAGTTTTTGCACAGACTTTTCCCTTCTTTTAATATACCTAGCCCATTAGTCTTGTCATATTCAAATTTATTCATTCTTCAAGAAGTAGTTTAATTGAATTTCCTATTGTCTTTAAAATAAATTCTCCACCTAAAATAATTTCTATATTTTAAAGCATTTTATTGTAGCATCTAGAATCTTTATGAGTACAAAGAAATGACATTCTCTGTCTCATTTTTACCACTGTCTTTCTCATATAACTTTCATTATGAATTGAGTATGTCCCTCAAATACTCATGTGTTGGGAACTTGGTTTCCAAAGCGAGAGAGTTGGAAAATAGTAGAATGTGTAAAAAGTGAAATCTAGTAGATTGTGGTTAGATCATTGGGGGAGATGCCCTTGAAAGAGTTAATGAAATTTTCATGGGACACAAGATAGTTCCTATTAAAGCAGATTGTTACAAAAAGAGCAAGTCTTCTTACTGGATTTCTCTGACTTCCTGTGTCCTTATGTTCTCTCTACCTCTCAAATGAGCCCTAACCATAATTCCATCTCATGTGTAATGCAGGTGAAGGGGCTGTAACAGGAGCTGCGAAGATTCTGGTACAGAGCACTTAAATCTTCAGAAGTAAGTAGTCAAAAAATATTTATTTATTTATCTATTTATCTATTTATTTGTTGTAGTTGGACAGAATACCTTTATTTTATTTATTTGTTTATTTTTATGTGGTGCTGAGGATTGAACCCAGATTCTTGCATGTGCTAGGTAAGCACTCTACCACTGAGCCAAAACACCAGCCCCTCAGAAAATATTTTTATGCATTTATATCTCTTTTTATACATTGGCCTGGTTCTGGTATTTTTCTATAGCATTATAAAATAGACTATAACAACAAAAAAAAATGACTTTGAGTCTAAGGCCTCTTACTATAAGAGTGAGTAGAACATCTAAGATTACATTTTAAAAGCCCTGCTATAGTTTAGATGGTAATGGCTTAGCATTTATGATTCTTATTTTTTTTATATATATTTCAAAGGTGATATCTTGTATTTCTTATATTCCTCATGGTGCTTAGGTTAATGTATTGCCATTTACTTTGGGACTCAACAGTGTGGAATTGATTCTGTTTTGCTAAACAAAAGCAAGAGTGGCTCCTTAAAATATAGCTAAGACTCTATGAAAATGTTTTGATTTTTAATGGGAAGAATTGCTATTGATCATAGAGGGAATTTGAATACATGGCTCCATCTTGATGATACTCATTAATCAGAAATGGTCTGAACTGACTAGATTAAAATCATTACAATACCATGAATAAAGAGGCAGATTAAAAAAATAGGTTTGTCTAGTACCATTTTGAGTCTCCTATTACAGTACAAATTTTAGTATTTTTTTATCAGTGAAACGACTCAAACTCATGTAGCTGCATTTTAAGCCTCATGTATTCACCCAAGTCATATAGGTAAAAAATGCACTATCAGTTGGGCAGGATGGTCCATACTTGTAATCCAAGAAAATTGGGAAACTGAGTACTTTCAGAAGTTTAAATTCAGCCTCAGCAACTTAATGTGGTTTCAAGCAACTTAGCAAGACAGTCTCAAAATTTGAAAAAGTGGGGAGAGGGCTTAGGAATGTGGCTCAGTGTTTAAAAATCCCTAAATATAAACTGAAATACAAAAAGAAATACAGTTTAAAATGTTACAATTTAGTGTTAAAACTAATAAAAAAAATTTTCATGTAATTTTTTTCTCCAGTATTCAAAAATGAAAATAGTAATTTTTTATTTAGAAAACAAAAATTATATGCTTTCAAAGATGAGGTTTCTGTATTAGGCATGTATGATATTTATGACTGATATTTCTACCAAATAACTTGGTAATGCTTAAAAAATTTAAGCAAAAGTTAAAGACACCTACTTATTTTCTATATTTAAATGAGTGTTTATTATAAATGATTCATTTTTATATAAGGTATACATTTTGGACAAAATCTGTTCAATGTTCACTACTGGTATGAGTTTTCAGATGTTCAATGAATTTAAAATTTGAATAAGTTTTCAAAATATTATTTAACTTTTTAGGGTTTCTGGGCACAATGAATCCTCCAAAAATCAGTAGTGTTAAAGAAACATGTGGTCATGAAATGTTGTTTTCCATTTGTATTCTCTCTAACTAGTATGTATCCACAGGTGCTGAGTATTGGTGAATAAATTTTGGAAGCATTGTCAATTTTCAATTTTCACATTTCACAACTTTGTCTCTTCTAAGGTTGTTGTGGTGAGGATTAAATGTTGACTCTTTCTTAGAGAAATGGTACCATGGTCTCATTTGTAATGCTTCTCTCCAGTGTGTTTTCTCTGATGTCTAATAATATATGATATATAATTTAAAATATTTCTATATTATCTACATTTATGTCTTCTTTCCAGAATAAATAGTTTAGTGGTAAAAATGAATTGATTTCTTATTAAAAAGTTTGCTAATTTGTTGTCATTTGTAGGTGTTCTTTTCTGGATAAATTCTGTTGTTAATGAAGTTTAGTTTTTCTTTAAAAGTATTATCACTTTATTTACATTTCACATTCACCAGGGTGTCATCTGCTGTGGTGAATAAATTTTTATTTTTTATTAAAAATTTTACCACTCATTCACATTCATAGGGCTATTCTCCAGTGTGAATTCTGTTGTGGCAAATAAGGGTTGATATTTGAGTAAAAACTTTGTTACGTACTTTGCACTTGTTGGGCTTCACTCCAGTGTGAGTTCAGCTGTGGCAAATAAGGTGTGATTTGTGACTGTAAGCTTTTCCACATTCATCACATTTGTAGGGCTTCTCTCCAGTGTGAGTTCTGCTGTGCCTAAAAAGGTCTCGTTTTTGACTGAAAGCTTTGCCACATTCTTTACATTTGTAGGGCTTCTCTCCAGTGTGAGTTCTGCTGTGCCTAAAAAGGTCTGGTTTTTGACTGAAAGCTTTGCCACATTGTTTATATTTGTAGGGCTTCTCTCCAGTATAAATTCTCTGGTAGTGAACAAGGTCTGAATTTTTATATGATTTCTGGTGTTCACTCTCACTAGTCGTTTTCCAAATTTTCTCTTGTTGTAAACAGTCAAGATTACAACTTCTATATTTTCCACTTATCACACTGTGAAACATATGTTTTATGCCCTTTTCTGTTGAATATTCTTGAGTACTGGAGGAGTCATGGCTGAAATAAACAAAAAATAAAAATAACAATACCTATTAGAGTAGGATAAATATACTTTGCATTCATTACTTGAAATTAAGGTAAAATAAGTACATCAGGAGTGTAACAGATTAATACATTCAAAGTCATCATAAACTCAAAAATATATCAGTTCATTAAAAATGTACAGACACAATTAATTTGAGAATATTACCAAAATTCTTTTAGAGACCACAGTATCCAAGAGGAGTACATCATCAAGAAGAGTATTATAATATAGACAAGAAAAGTATGTTACTCTTATCATCCACAGCCTTTTATTCTTCATAATATAGCATTACATATATAGGAAATATCTACCAGCTACCTTTACTCTCAGTAGAATAAGAGAAATGTAAAACATATACAAACATTTGTGGCTTTTTAAAAGAGTGTCCAAAAACTGGTTTTTGTCTACCATGACATAGAGATGTGAAAATAACTGGTAGATTTTGTGTGATAATGCCACAAATAGTCAACAAGTGTAAAGAGGCTATGGACTCTTAACAAGAAATATGAACAAAAAATTTACTAAGAAATATACACATATATGTCTCTAAAATTTTCCATAAAACATTTTAAAAGACTATAAAAACCTTGCATAGCCTATTCCATAATACTTGGCTGAAGTCAACAGTTGACAATCAAGTATAATAAATTGATTTTCATATTTTTAAATTCATGTGATATGATGATTTCTTTCACTGACAAATACTACTTTATTTACTAAATATATCATGGTAATTCATACTATATATAAAAGGTAAAATGACTAAACAGAATGGATTAACAAAATCATTATTTAATATAAATATCAGTTTTGTTCTTACAAGGTATTGTATTGCTTCTACTAGTAATATTAATGAAGAACATAATACACTCAACATTTGGGGAAAAAAACCAAAAACTCTTGAACCTCTTATGCTCAATAAAATAAAAATATGGAGACTTTGACTATAATATCAACCATACAAAAAACACAGTACCTGGTGAGCACAATTTTTCTCACTTAAATTTTGACTTCCACATGCAAATCAAATGTTCCTGCGACTTAATCCCTGCCTGTCACATTTCACTTAATGCAAAGTCCTGCATGCATTTCTTAAAAAACTTTATGAGAAAAAATATTTCCATAAATAAATAATAATAGTATATAAGTGCAATATTTTTACTCATTTGATCATTGGTGGGCACACACATTGAGTCCGTAGCTTTAATGCTTAGAACAATGTTTGCACTAATCACAAAAGCAGAGGTATCACTTCAATTTGCTAATTTAATTGTTCATAGATACATATTTAGTACTGGCATTTCTGAATCTTTAGGTCATCCAACTGTTATTTTTCATGCGTGGTGCTTAAGATTAACCCCCAAAATTCTATTTCCCTGAACTACAACACAATTTTTTAAAATTTGTTTGAGTCATGCTGTTTCTAAATTTCTGCGACTTCCCTCAACAATGAAGTTATTTTGGATGGCCTCTCAATTCTCACATATTACAAGGATACAGCACTGTTCTTGTGTATTTTTGTTTATTTAAATATTTTTATACTTTTTTCCCCAAAATGGACTATATAGTCTACTGCTGACTCCTTTAATGACAAATAAAAAATAGTACAGCAATATAAAGAAAGAGAAGCATGGCTTAATCCAATTAACAAAAGAAGAAAAAAAACTTTAAGAACTGAATATTAGGATACTGACAGTTATTAATTACTGAATGAACTCTAACTATTTAAAGAAAGTTTAGAGAGTAAAATTGAGACAAAAAATATTAATATAATTAGGCACAAATTGTGTATGTGAATAATTCCTTAAGAATAAATGACAGGGGTATTCCTAGTGTGCAAAGCTGAAATTCTACCAATATGGGAGAGGCTTATCAAACAGGACCAAGGTTAAGACAAGTCTAAGCAACTTGTGAAATACTGTAAAAATTAAAAACCTGTAGGATATATAAAGGGAAGATATCTATATCTATATCTATATCTATATCTATATCTATATCTATATCTATATCTATCTATCTATGTAAAGAGAAGTGAGAAAAGAATCCAAGCATGATCCAGAAATTAAATCATTAATCAAAATAAAAAAATTAAGAAATATAGAAAACAACTTACAAAGTAAAAGTATAATGAGGTGTTCACTTCAAAATATTTATGATTATTAATGCATTATTGCAAGCCACAAAACAAAAGAAAAAAATTGACTAATAGAATTGAATCTAAAAAAAAAAATCTGCCAAGTCAATTCCAACAGAGAGCATGGAGAGAAACCAAGCATGATCTGCTCCTTGAAGCTTTATTTGTTTAAAGATGGGTGCTGGGAGCCATCAGCCAAGTAGGTATGACAATTTCCTTGCCAGCTACTCCCATGCTGTCTAGTGGAAGGACTCCTGAAAGGTGACATTGCTCAAGGACCAGGGCGGATCCATGTTTAGGGTGTCCCCGGTTTAGTATAATAGGAGATTAGGGTGTTCCCCCTTTAGAATAGGGTGGTTTAGCATAATAGGAGATTAGGGTGTTCCCCCTTTAGAATAGGGTGGTTTAGTATAATAGGAGATTAGGGTGTTCCCCCTTTAGAATAGGGTGGTTTAGCATAATAGGAGATTAGGGTGTTCCCCCTTTCGAATAGGGCGTATCCTGCTGCCTGAGTTCCTCTTGAGTTCTTAGGGTCAGACAGTATATTTTGGGAGACAGAAGCCCATGAGTAGTGGATTTGGGCAGAGAACGTGGATTCCCCCAGAACGTGTTTGTAGACGGCTGGTGTGAGATCGGGAATAAAGAATTGCTGTTTGAATCTACAAAGCTGTGAGTGGCTCGTGCTTTGTGCCCAGCTAGAGACAGCAGCAGATGGGTAATGAAGCTGCCTTTGCATCTCATCCTTTTGTACAATTTTTAATCACTGAGATATAGTTTTAAATAATAAAATTTCTCATAATCTTTTAGGACAAGCTTTTTTGAGTGAGCAAATTGCATCCTAATACTTGCCTTTTAAAACAGAGACAAACAAACAATGATATAGCCTCTTTCATTTTAATATGCATTAAATATTGTTTTGTTTACTGTTACTATGCTCAATATACAACATAAAGTTAATACTCAAAGTTGGTCATCTGCGTTGAATAGACATTGTATTCTCAAAAAGTCACTAACAAAGTAGAGTATGCAATATATAAGATTCCACCTGACCAGCATGACAAGATCCTATGCCTTTGATCACCTGGGGAAAAGCATGGACTGCTACACTTATGTCAACATGTCCTATTTGGACTCTAGCTTGATGTATGAAATATAGCAATTATAAATGTAAATCAAGGACTTCTAATTGATTCATAAGTTTCATTTAACCCTGGAAGAGAAGAGTCCCTTCAAAGAAGAGAATAATCATTCTCCTCAAATGAGGAGAAACATTAAAAGAGGAATCCATGATACTATAATTAATTCCAGGTACTTGGGGAGATATAAAACCATTACCAGCCTCAGCTCAAAAGATGTTGGCTCAAATAGGTTAGAATGTACTCTGGATAACTTAGTTACTGCTTTGGTTGCTAAACTCACACAAAACTCTGTAAATGTTTTGGTCTTAATAACAATGTTGCTCTGTTTTTTTAAACCAGCTATGGGAAATTCAGTACTGACAGATCTTGGACTTCTATAACCCTGTACAATATCTTGTCTCACTTGAATGAAATTGTTATATACCTGAAAAAATATCTCATGATATTCTTTGTTGTCTTAGCAGAATAACTGTTTCCTTATCATAGTATTTAATAGGTCACCATCCTGTGAAATTTGTTTATAAAAGAGCTATTCCTCTTGATAAAAACTGTGATAATTCAGTGAACCTTCTCTCTAAGGCAAAATTTGATGTTTTGCATTCTCTTTATAGGGTTTCCCTGGACTAGCTCTATGGGCTTAGAAAACTATTATGAAACTCACTTATGCTATCTTAAAAAGTATTAGCCATGCCTCCATGGCCGTTAATATGCTTACTAAAGAACAAAAACAACCTTGTCAAGCCATACTTGACATTCATGCTGCAATTGATTGTCTGGTATTGTTACACCATAATGGATATTCAAAGTTTAATAACATGTGTTCCTTCAATTTAAGTGATAATAGTAATTTTATTTAAAAAGATATTATTTAAAATGATATCTTAAAGATATCATTAATAAGGTCCAACAAGATGATTGATGTTTAGACTTGATGGATTGGATAATTTCATGTTTATTCAATTTCATCTGTGTCAAAAAATATTCATAGGTGGATATTTACTGATGTTGGCACTGGCTGTTTTCTATAGCTGCCTTATTTTTTGCACCCACCAGCATTAAGAAGATAAGTTACATTATTTATACAAAAGGCCTTTAAAAAGGAGGGAAGACTGTAGGTATTCTGACCTTGGAAATAGACAGGAAAGTGCGGGGGTGATGATAACTGGCACCATGATATCCACAATTAGTAATGCCTAGCAGTTTCTCCCTGAAGCTATTGAGACAACTCTATAGGTGCACTATCTAGTTTCTCTGGTAATGTTGTTAGGGAAAAAGGGCTCTATGTTTGTAGTAACTGTACCTTATCTTGGTTAGCTAGCACTTGGGGTTAAAATAACACTAGGTTAGAATGTAGTCATGGTAACAGAAGCTATGTAATTCTGGAGTATACTATGTGCAGCCATGAAGAGGAGTGGCCAGTATTTTTTTTTTCCTTTTTTCTTTTCACTGTGGGTGTGTCTCTCTCTTCTGTTAGCTTCTTTACAGGTTTCCTCACAACATTTGTAACTGATCATGCTGGCCCTCACAACAAGAGGTAAGTTTTGATGGTTAATCTGAATGAACTGGGATATCAGTAAAGAAGAAAACTGAAGAGTACAAAGAATTTGAAAATGTAATAAATGTAGGGCAGTATGTGTTCAATGATTAATATCAAAAGAAATAAAGCTAAGCTTCTGAAAATTTTTTTTCTGCTGAATAACTACTCTTTCAACATTTTTTAGTTTGGTTTTCTCCATTTGAACTTCTCAACTCTGTCCCCTGCTATGTGTAGGCTACAATAGTTTACATCACTAAATCATGCTAGGTACTATTTATCTTAAGTGAAGGATGTATAACACACTGAGAAAGAGAAAGATTAAAGTGCAAAATAATATATATTAAAGAGTAAAATATCTATACTAAAAATGCCCTTTTTCTTTGAAACACAAATCTAAAACTCATTCTTATCGAGAACTTCCCAGAAGATACAAGATAAGTAAATTAAATAATAATTATTAATTAAAAATTTTAAAGGAAAATTAAACTTACCAAGAAAGGCAAAGTTTCTATAGTTCTCTAACATCACATCTTTATATAAGTTTTTCTGAGCAGGCTGAAGGCATTCCCACTCCTCTTCAGTAAAATCAATGGCTATGTCCCTGAATGTTAACGGTACCTGAAATAAGAATATGTAAATAAATAACACATTGACCACATGAACTTTTGCACAGTCTGTAAGGTAATCGAAGTTGAAATGAGAGTTAGTAGACTATCATGTAGGTGGTTTTGGAACACAATGATACTATTATCTACTTCTGCAGATAAAGTGATTTAAGTTCAAAAAAAATATAATCTGCATTTATGAAACACAATATGAAACTCAGACATTACTACAAAAATATATATTTTGTAATTTTTTAATATTATGATCTAAAATATACATATTGTTCAGATGAGAAAATTATGGTAATTAAAAAAGAGAATCCTCAAATTTTAATTGTACAACCACTAATCAGAGATTTACTAAAGTGTAGAATCTTATTTGTAATTTCTCTGATGGAGCTGGCTCTTCTGAATATGTAGTGAGATCTCTAACAATGATATAAGAGAAATTTTGAAATTTTACAAGGTAGACAGACCACTTAATTGAAATATTTAACAGTGAATTTTAGTTCAAACATTATATGGTACTTATGTATGTTATTAATATAAAAAATAGCAAAAGCAATCCTGTTTGGATTTTCCTTTTTATAATTTTAACAATTTATAACATACAAAATAATCTATACATATGCATAAAAACTTTGTTTGATGTATATATTATATGATGTTTATAATAGAACATACATATCAAACAAATATAATTTGTTTTTTATTTTTTTGATTCTTCTAATTCTACCTGATTGTAAAATCAATTTTTATGACATTATGCAAGCATAAGATATATCTTATCCTAATTAAAATCCAGTTCGCGTTGGTTGCTATCATGGTAGGATTTATATATGTATCTTTAATATTTTCATCCCCTTCCCTTTTATTTGTTTATTTATTGTTTACCATTGTGAAATCTACTGATTTTTTTCTTACCCTTTTCCGCTTTATGAGCTTTAGATTTCACATATCAGCAAAAACTTTCAACCTTTAGTTTTAAAGAAATGGTTTGTTTTACTTAGCAATAAAATCTCCAGATTCATCCATTTACTGACAAATGTCATAAAGTCATTCTTCTTTATGGCTGATTGATAGTTTATTGTGTACATAGAATAAAGCAACAATTTTTTATCCTGTCATCACTAAATGGACCCATTTATCATGGAATGGTTGGCTTTATAGCTTAGCTATTGTGAATTATGCTGCTATAAATATTAATGTGACAGTGTCAATGTAGTATGCTGATTTTATGTTCTTTGGGTATATACTGTACAGTAAAAAACTGGGCAAAATTGTGGTTCCATTTATTTAACAATATCCATGCAGGTTTTTATGTTTCACTTAGACCTCCATACAGCTAAAAAAATGAAATTCATCTAAACCTGAGGTTGAAATAAAACATACAAAAAATATTCAGCCATAAAATGACTAGAATTTATTATCAAATCATGCATTACAATGAAAAGTAAATTTTATAAACTAAAAGTAAGAAAATCTAAAAAAAATGAGCAAAATTAGAAGCTATTAAAGATGAACATAGCAGAGAGAGAGTCACCAATATCCATGTTGGTGCTTTTAAAAAGCAAATAAGCCAGGTCTAGTGATAGATAATTTTAGTTCCAGTGACTGAGGAGGAAAAAAAAAGATCAAAAGTTCTAAGACAATATTATATATATATATATATATATATATATATATATATATATATATATATATATATATTATTGAGCAACTTAGTGAGCACTTAGCAACCCAGCAAGATTCTGTCTCTAAATAAAATATAAAAAAAGGACTGAGGATGTGGCTTCATGGTTAAGCACTCCTGAGTTCAATCTTCAGTACAAATAAATAAAAAGCAGATACAATTTAAAAAGCACTAGCAAATTTGAAAATTCAACAAATAAAAATTATATCAATTATACAGTTTATAATTGCAAATGTATGCCTATATACTAAATTCTCACTTGATGGAAATACACTCTGGAAAATTTCTCCTAAGAATCTTCTGCAATTTTCCAATTCTCTGAATGTAATGACAAGAATCTAGATGGTATAGACTAGTACATGGCTAAGATATTTGCTATATCCACTGTTGTAGATAAAGTCTCCTCCTGACCAAACTACCATGATGCCACATGATTGATGTTATGAAATTAAATCAATCAGAGTAAACCTCATTATAAAATAAATGGTGGAACTACAAAAAACAAGAACAACAAAACTCTTTATAAGTCTCTTGTTATTTAGGCAGTGATACGTAATGAAGATTACAGTGCAGGGAAGAGAAAAAAATGGTATTCATTTCAAAGAACGATGCTAGGATATTGGGAAAAACAGTGTGATAATAAAATGCTATTTAATGCCTTCACTCATAAAATATTACAACATATTTTGACACTTTAAATTCTGAATATAAGTTATTAATAAATAGTACTGAAATATATAAGTAAGTACAAAGCTCAGAAGTTTTCATACAAAAGATAGGGTGCATATGGTGGTGCACACCTGAAATATCTTCTATTCTGGAGTCTAAGAAATGAAGTTGAAAATTTAAGGCCAACTGAAGAAATTGAGCAAACCTCATCTGAAAATAAAATTTAAAACAGAATTGAGAATATGCTCAGCAATAAGACACTTTGGTTGAATCCCTAATATCACAAAAGAAAAACAATAGTTTTTGTTTTCAAAATTATACAATATAATATGTGTAAATTTATGAATTACAAAATATTAATAAAAAAATCTATTCATCAAATTATTACATTAAAGGTACAAAAGTGACAAGGTAAAAAAATCTAATTTCCTCATATAATCAAGAAACAAAATATAAAACAGATTGCAAAAGAAAAGCAGAATAAATTCTTGAAGAGACACTTTTAAAAGGATATATCTAAGTGTTCAATAACCATACAAACTCAAAATCTTTAGAAATTAGGTAACATTGAATAAAATCACATCATATAGATGAATTAAATAGTATTGATGAATTTGTGGAATGAATGCATTCACAAAAGTGGGAAATAATAATTTAAGCTTTTATTATCCATTTGTACAAACTGTTTTGTATATGATGTACCCACACAAGAAACAGAGACTAAAATTACAACAACTGTACATATGAGAATACAGCCATATTCCTCCAGTGTTGAAACCAAGGGGCATGGTTACAGAGAAAGAAATAATTATTAATTAATTTTATAAATAGTAAATTTAAAGAACTAGAATTATTGTTGATGTATTATATTCAGTTTGACAAAACTACAAAATACCATGTATGTTTTATGCCAATGTCACATGAATATTGCATTTCATATGCAAGTATATTTAGAAAATGAATATGCAATATTTGAGAAAATAAAAATATAGAAAAGCATATAAAAGACCCAAATATTCAACATATTTACAAAGGATAAATCTATTATAAAAATGACCATTTTCCCAAGTTAACCTATAATAATAACTGGTCAAAATTTTACCATGCTTTAGTTTTTGTTAAAGAAGAAATCAAAGCAAAAACTTCTAAGATTTTCCTGGAAATTTAAATGTATACAAAATTAGCCAAGATCTCTCTCATATATAAGAGCAAATGTACTAGTGATTATTACCTGACACTAATACATGTTATAATATTGCAACAGTGTAGTAATTTTAAGATAAAGAAATCACAATACGGAAAACTACATAGGGCAATTATATGTAGGCAAATATCTTTTTATTGTTAAGTATTATAAGTAAATAAATCAAAACATATAAATAAAATATTTAATATGAGTGAAAAAATTGTATTCATTTCAACCTCAATCCAACATCAATGTAGATGTTAGAACCATAGGCACAGATCACAAGTAGGGACTTGTGTGCAGAATGTGTGTGACACTGGAATTATACACAAGCATCCACCAAACAGTAGATATAAAGAGAGATAATTTTAAAAATAAAATAAAAATAAAAGCAGAATATAAGCCTCCCTCTGTTTATGAATACACCAAATAAATATTTACTCCTGTTTTGACTCCTTCTTAAAACTGTAAAGGAATTAGAGGCACACAGATTGGAAAACTGAAAAAAAAAAATATATCGACCAAGAGATAAGTAGAATGCACTTGAAGATTTTCCTGATTTGAGCAATATGCAAAATTACTAGAACAAAATGCCCAAATCCAGTGTTAATATAAATAAAGGAAGATTGATTTGGTTTTGAAATATATTATTTAACTCTAAATTGCCTGTAGTTTAAATGCTAATTTATCTGTACACAGAGAGGAAGAAATAAGATATACATGAGTATCAACTCCAGAGGGAAAGATAGTGGTTTTCTATGGTCATGCAAGATCCGTGGGCTTTATTCCATTAGACTAGAGTGGAAAATGTGTTAAATCTTAAGGAAACTTCTTAATCCCTTAGAGGGATTTGCCAACATTCTCTAAAAATGCAAAGAGCTGTTGCTGATAGTTCAACTTTTATCTAGACAGTGCCAAAAAATTAACAGGGAAATACAGACCACCACTGAAAACTGAAGTGTCAGTTCAGCACTTCCTCAGCTCTCTCACCCAGCTCACTTTACTAATAACACCAGAACTAACCAATTCTTTCTGTAAGTAATTTTTCCCCATATTAACTTTTTCCATTCAATAGACTATATCTGAAACCTCAGAGCATTGAAAGCACTGGTAACTGTGCAGGTGCAAATCTCCCTAGATCAAAAAGGAGTGGTTTCACATTGGTGTGCAAACATTCTAATGGGCTAAAATCTCAAATATTATGGAAGAAATATGGTTACAATCACAGATAGCTCTTTATTTCTAAAATAGGTGTATATCTTTTTTTTTCCAGTGAGCATAAGGCACCCTGGAATCTAAAAAGCTTACATCAGAATTTTAGTGCACAGGCCAACTATAAGATCTTCTGCATTAGCACAGCTGTTAGAATGGCAACTCTCAAAAAGTGGAATAGTATGTATTACTCCAAGTGTATTGATATGGTAGAAAGAAACACTGTGCTAGACAATAAAATTAGTGGACATTAAAAAAAAATGGAAGTTGAGAGTTCTCTCAGTTACTTCCTTGAGAAACTATACTATCTACATTTATACTGCTTTTGAATAAAATAAGCCCCTAATACTGGTCTGGACTTATGAAAGGCATTAGATTTGACAGGTGTGGGATCCTCATATTACATACGTTCTGAAACACAGTTCCAGGAAAATACCAGAGTAGAGAATGAGAATGCTCTCATATACATTTCACAAAAGAAAATCTGAGCATAAAGACACTCTGACAGGTTGGCTGCCCTTGGAGACACAAAGAAAGAATAGAAACACATGATTTTTCAAGATCAAAGGATTCTTCTTTACTTTTCAATCATGTAAAATGCTCATAAACAACAACAACAAAATATTTGCTTTTGATTTTTTTCTATGGTACTGGGGATTTGAAACAGGAGCATGTTAATTCTGGGCAACATACCCAGCCATGTTTTAAAATTTTGAGACAGGTTTTTCTAATTGTCTAATTGGTCTACCTAAGTTCCTGATGCTTACCATGAAATTGCAATCTTTCTTACTTAGCCACTTGACTCTCTGGAATTAATATGCAAGTATCATTGCACCCAGAAGAAAAAAAAAAAGATTATTTTAAAAGTCTCATCCAGTTTTTGGTATAACAATTGAAAATACCATGTTCATTTGAAATTTAATATGGGTAAAGTAACTGATAATACTGCAAAAATGTAACTGATAATACTGGGAAAGGGGGAAGTTGTCATTGAACAGTAAGCTAAAATTTTATATATAAATACAACTCACAATACTGGCACACAAATTTAAAATCACACTCAGCAACTGTCTGGAGATAAAAAAAAAAAGTACCAGGTATGTAGCTAAATGGTACAGTACCTCTGGCTCAATCCACAATACCACAATCTTCAAAAAGAAGGAGAATGAATTCAGGAGTAAAGAAAAACTGAGATACCTATAGAGTATCTCATCCCTCTCCTGAAGGAAAAATACATGGAGTTGTGATTGTGATGATCTCGTGACTCCAGAATCCAAAACACAATCTGAGAAGATTCGGAAATATTGCCACAAATGTTCTCAAATAGAATTTAAGGTAGGGGATGAAGATATTCTATAGAATACAATAGGACTTGCAGGGTCTACTGTTAATATATGGTCAAGTTGACTGGCCAGTGGAGATTCATGGCTGACCTTTCTCAAAAGAAGACACAGGACTGGAGAAACCAAAGATTACACCAGGGATTCTAGCCAACCATTGCCAGTTCCCACCATAGTCAGTGGAGCCAGTTTCAACCAGACTCACCATCCAGTCTCAGGATTTCACTGCACACTCATCATTTACTGTATTTTTAGGAACCAAGTGTCCTCTCTATAAATCACACAGTACCTATACAGGAGAAAAAATCAGGTTCACTGAACATAAGTGAGGGAGCCTAGAAATGGATACCCACACTGGCAGGCTTCACACCAGATGGTCAAAACTTGCTTCTCTTTACTGAATATGTGTGGATTGGACAATGCTTATATAAGGGCTTCTGATTGGACACAACTTATGTCATCATATACTCAATCTGAGCCTAGTGAGTTTTTTGAGTGACAGGAGATAACATCAAATCTAAAAATAAATGATGTCAAGATTGTAGGGTCTTGTCTGTACATTTACTTTTTTTTCTTTTGAGGCTACAGCTAATTTAAGGCTAGGTATCCTTGGAGAAGTAAAATCCAGCCAACCCAGAAAAGCATTTGCATTTAAACTTGCATATGAAGCCTTTTGAATTTGTAGATTATATATGTAAATATATTATTTATGGAGAAAAATAATACAGTGACAATCCCGTAAAATTTCAGTTAACTTCTCTTGTATGGAAACAGATTGAGCATTAAAATTATATGAGGTGAAAAGTTAATTATTTTTTTAGAATTCATATAAAAAATAGTAAAAGTTGAATTTTATAGTATAACCCATAATTTCCACTATTTGAAAATCCCCATTATGTATTTAAAATATTCCTAATAAAGTAGATGTATTTTTGGAACAGCACCCTTAAATTGTTGACAACTCTAAATTGTTGACACCAATCTGGAAAAGAATAAGGAGATTCCTTAGAAAATGTGGAAAGGAACCAAAATTGATCCAGCTATTCCACTCCTCAGTTTAGACCAACAAGAGCTAAAAACAGCATAATACAGTGGCATGTCCACATCAATGTTCATAGCAAAATAATTCACAATAGGTAAACTATAGAACCAATCTATATGCTCTTCAAGAGATGAATGGATAAAGAAAATATGGTCTATATACACAATGAAATATTACTGAGCATAAAGAGAATAAAATTTTGGAATTGGGAAGTAAATGGATAGAGTTGGAGAATATCATGTTAAAGAAATTAAACCAATCCACTAAACCAAAGACCTAATGTTTACACTGCTAAGTGGATGCTGATCCACAATGAGTGAAGTGGAAGGTAGCATGGAAGAAATGAAGAAACTTTGAATAAGACAAAGGGGAGGGAAGTGTTGGTAAATGGTATAGAGGTAAGTAAGATGGTGGAATGAGATGGAAATATTTTGTACACAGAGTTACATGGGTTTTGTAATTATACTTTCTGTATAAGAGAAATAAAATTTTGTTCTCCACTTGTGTACTATGAAGTGAATTGCATTCTGCTCTAATAGCAAATTATAACAAATTAATAAATTAATTGATTTTTAAAAATTCAGGAAGGAGACTTGCCTTCCCCCAGATCTATACATAAACATATATATATATTCTATGTATAACATGCACATATTTAATATATATTATTTATAAACATTTTTTCATATTATTTCAATTTTTTAAATAAATGATAACAGAAGCATTACAATTCTTATTCCATATATAGAGCACAATTTTTCATATCCCTGGATGTATATAAAGTATGATAATACCAATTTGTGTCTTCATACATGTACTTTTGATGATGAACTCTATTACATTCCACGATACTTGCTAATCCTTTGCCCCCTTTTTTTTCTTCCCACCTTTCTGTTTTATCTAGAATTCATCTATTTCTCTCATGCTCCCCCTCCCTACCACATTATGAGTCAGCCTCTTTATATCAGACAAAACATTTGGCATTTTTTTTTAAATTGGCTAGCATCACTTAGCATTATCTTCTCCAATGCTATCCATTTACGTGCAAATGCCAGATATGATTATACACCTAAAAAACTCAAAAATCTCCACCAGAAAACATCTAGAACTAGTAAATAAATTTAGCAAAGTAGCAGGATATAAAATCAACACCCATAAATTGAAGGCATTTCTGTATATTAGTGAAAAATCTTCTGAGAAAGAAATGAAGATAACTACCCCATTTACAATAACTTCGAAAAAATAACATACTTGGGAAGCAACTTAATGAAAGAGGTGAAAGATTTAAACAACAAAAACTACAGAACCCTAAAGAAAAAAATTAAAAAAAAATACCATAGAAGATGGAAAGATCTACCTTGCTCACAAATAGGCAGAATTAATATAATCAAAATGACCATGCTACCAAAGCACTATACAGATTTACTGCAATTCTGATCAAAAGCCCAATGGCATTCCTCATAGAAATAAAAAAAGCAACCATGAAATTTATCTGGAAAAATAAGAGACCAAGAATAGATAAAGTAATCCTTAGCAGGAAGAGTGAAGCAGGTGGCATCACTATACCAGACCTTAAACTAGACTACAGAGCAATGGTAACAAAACATCATGGCATTGGCAAAAAAAAAAAAAAAAAAAAGACTGGTAGACGAATGGTACAGAATAGAGGACACAGAGACTAACCCACAAAATTACAATTATAATATATTAGACAAAGGTGCCAAAAACATGCACTGGAGAAAAGATAGCCTTTTCAACAAACCATTATCTCTCACCATGCAGAAAACTCAACTCAAAGTGTATCAAGAACCTCAGAATTAAACCAGAGACTCTACATCTAACAGAATAAAATGGAGGCTCTAATCTTCATCATGTGGGATTAGGCCCCAAATTGTTTAATAAGACACCTATAGCATAAGAATTAAAACAAATAATTAATAAATGGGATGGAATCAAACTAAGAAGTTTATTCTCAGCAAAAGCAACAATCTGTGAGGTGAAGAGAGAGCCTACATCCTAGAATAAATTTTTTACCTATCACACATCAGATAGAGCACTAATCTCTAGGGTACACAAAGAACTCAAAAAGCTAAGCAAATAATGATGATGATAATAATAATAATAATAATAATAATAATAATAATAATAATAATAACAAAAACCCAATCATGAAATGGGCTAAGAATCTAAACAGAGAATTCTTAGAAGAGAATATACAATCAATCAACATTTTTTTTATATATCTGATTGGTTATGGTGCCCCCTTCAAAAGGCCAAGCATAGTTCTGGTTCAGTTTCTAAGGAAGGGGAATACAAGAAAGAAGTATTCTCAACTCTCCTTTATAAATTATTAAATACAATTTTCTATGTCATTTTCTAAACATAGCTGAACATGGAAAATATTGACTTGAAGTAGAGAACATTTTTATTAGAAACACAGTGTAAAAGAAAGACAAAAAATCATAATTATTTGCACCACATTGAACCATAAGAGAAATGGAACCTGGAGTTCAGAAAAGAAAGATTCAAACTTTTATACTTGGGAATGTGGATGACATGGATGCCTAAAGTGAAAAGATTATTACAAGCTTTTGAAAGAAAATTCATGTGAGTGGCAGATAATGGTTAACCAATTAGAATCTGCACAGTGTCTCCCAGGGCTTTGTCAGCTGTGCACTACAGTACACACAGGTATTCATAGCGTCCATGAAGAGCATTATTCATCTGTACCCTCTAAAATTATTCACATAGTATATGAAAAAACATGTGTATGTGGATACTAAATGGCAATTCAGCAGACAAGAGAAAACTACCCAGAGACAGAATTGTAGAAATTTCTTCAAAGATCATCAATGTATATTTAGCTCCTGACACAGGGATGTCAGTCTGGGGAAATATTATTTTCTCTCCATTTTGAAGAGAGTGCATTGAGAATACATTTCAGGGGCAACACAAATACTTTTTTTTTCTGTCATTTTAAGAAAATCTTCAAAAACAGAGCTCAGAAGACAGATTTCTTAGATGGGTAAATGCCGGGAGATTACAAAATGAAAAAAAAAAAAAAACACATCAGTGGCCCTGAGTGACTCAGTAAGGAAATAAATCTAAAAGGCTTATTAGAAACTGAAAAGGATAAAAGTAAGTATTTCTAAAAATAAATATGTTCATTAGTTGCTATCTCCACAACATGTCATTAAGTAAAGGACAAATTATGTATAAATATTTCTAGGAGTGGCCAAATTTTATTCCATATGATTTTATATTAAACTCCAAAATCCAGATAATAGAGTTAATGATTCACTGCCAAAAATATTACAGAAAAAAATTTTAATGAGTGGATGTTTAGTAAATATGTCATTTAACAATTTTATTACCATATGATTTTAAAGAAATTTAATCACTTTCATGGAGCCATAGTGTAGAGAAATTTCTTATTTATTTTTCCTGTAGTAATTAACAAAGATAAGCCCTAGAATCCACTTTAAATAACCTACCTTTACAATAATACAAAAAATCTATAATAAAAGATGAGGAAAGAAAAATGTCAATTTAAAAAAATAATTTAAAACTTTTTCTTTTTCTTGAAATCAATCGCTAGCTGCATTTTTAGATTCTTTTCTCATCTTTTAAGCCAAAAAGATATAAAGGACAGAAGTTTGAACTACAAATTTATACATGAGATATGTTTATTAAGTATAAAATTCAAAAACTTTAGAAACTTAAGAAATACAAAATAAAAACCCATCATGGGAAAAATTAAGTAATATTGATAAACATTTAAAACAAATCAATAATCATTAACTCAAAAGAAGTTTAAATTAGTATCTATTTGTAGAAACTATTTTTCTATTGAATATACATGATACTCCCCATCACAGAGACTTACTGAAATTAGAGCATATGTGATCATGATAACATATAAGTACTCAATGGTACTCACCCAAACACTTGAAGCCCAAGGACACGGCTCGATACAATATACATCATGGAAGAGATAAATAATAATCTGTAGGAAAAATGCTAACTAGAGCCAGTTACATTCCATAATATATCCAGTTTACAAAAGAGCATAAAACACTATGCATAAATTTTACATAGGTGCCTTATGCAAGTGGTATTTCATATTGTACATTTTTAGAAACTAAATATGTAGAAATTATGAGAAAATGAAAGTCACAAAAAGCACATAAAAGACTGAATTATACATCCCATGTACAGAGGATAAAACTCATCATTATAAAGATGATAATTTTCTTTCAAATTAAACAATATATCTCACCAAAATTGCTATGTACAAATATGAACATATCACATGAAGTCTACTTTTATGTGTATTCTATAAAGCAATAATTCTTTTTTAAAAAAATGATAAATAAATATAAGATAGAAGAAAGTAGGAGAATAGGGAAAAAGGGAACTACTGGATACCTAAGGGGGGCAAATTATATTCCATGTTTTATGGTTATGTCAAAATAAACCTGACTATTAAATACAGCAATAATGCAATAAGCAAAAATTTTAAAAATTCATCTACAAATTTATATGTAACTTTAGTCAAAAACCTTTTAAATTATAAGAGCAAAAAACGAACTTATCATGACCTACTATTCATAGATATTGTGAAATTATAATATTACAATAATCATCAAAGAATCACAATATAAATAAGATCCCCATATGAACACATATATATGTAAAAACAGTATGCTTTATTGCAATAGAAAATTCTAGATAAATCAAACCATAACAAAAATAATCTCAGCAACTTAGCTAGGGCCTTTCTCAAAATAAATTTAAACCTGTTAGGGCTGTTTACGGGTGAAGAGTCCTTGCTTCCCCAATGCTGAAGTATAACACCAGAGAAGTGTGCCAAGGCAGGTTTAGAGTGGAAAGTAGAAGCTTTATTAGAGGACAGTAGAAAAGACTTTTCCCAAGAAGAAAAAGGGGGGCCAAAGATGTAGAATCCATGAAAGGTATTTTTTTTTAACTAAGGTCTTTTTAGCTTTTTTATAGCTAAGGTCTTCCTTCAGCTATCCCTCATTCCTATCACATTCCTGTCCTTTGTTCTGTTATCTTGCAGTGTTGGAATGTAGGTGGGAAGACCCAAAGTGTGGAGGACAGGTGGGCTGAAGGAGTAATCTGCTCAGGAAGGGCTTTTGGATTAGCATCCTCATGTTCGCTGTGAGCTGCTTCATTAAAATTTTCTTGCGATGGGCTCAGGGCCTTGGGGACATTTTCAATTCCCCTTATTCTTGACTCCACCCTCAATATGGTGTTCATTCTTGATCTTACTGGCTATTAGACCCAATTTACCTAAATACACTAACTACCTATCTGTAAATCTGGCTCCACTTCCAAGGATATGGCTAAGTAGTAAAGTATCCCTGAGTTCACCTAACTTTTACAAAATAATAATAATGAAGAAAGTAAAAATAAAAGAATGTCAAAATGAAAATTAGCTAGCCCAAAAGGAAATTAGGTACCATAATGACAAAATGACAGCCTCTCTCCTGCAGGAAAATTGCCCTTGGAGATTTGATTTTGATAATTATTCCACCTGTAAATCTCCAGAATCTGGTAAGACACTGGGCTGCAGGAACACACCTGCCACATAGTATTTTATGCAGATTCTGAGGATGCCCTCTGAGCTTAAGGAAGGCAGCAAAGAGTCTCTGCCAGTGACATGTTCCCAACCTGGTTGTCCAGTAGGACTTAGGACATAGTGGCCCAGTGGAGGACTTAAGCCTGCAGACTCCAGAGACTGCCCAGGGTCCCAATCTGCTAGCTCCTGTTTTCAACACAGCCAGTCTTGTGGTTCCAATAGCCTTTCTCCCCCAGCCTCCCTTGCTAGGCCAATGCACACTCACCATTTCCTTGTTCTCAGGAGTAGGGCTACTTGGGATCCTCAGTTCCTGCACAGCAGAACAACCTGTGACTCTGAAGTATGAGACTACAGATGGCAAAAATGGAGGACTCAGGAGATTAGAAGTGAAAGCCCACCCTCCTACTCCCTGATGACACACAGGATTGGACAGTTCCCACAAAATGCTCTTGATTGGAAGGGACTTCAGATCATGAACATTGGATCTGAGAGAAGTGAGCCCTTTTTTGAGTGACAGGGAATATTATCCAATCCAGGCAAGAATAAGGGCTAGAATCTCAGGTCATTGAGTGCTGTTTTTTTTTTGTTGTTGTTGTTTTTTTAATCTGAGAAATGTACCCCAGTGTCTCAGGCTGCTGTTATTTTAAGACAAGGTTGTTTTCCCATAAGTGGGAACTAATTTAAATTTAAACTTACATATAAAGTCATTTCAGTTTATGAATTATATATGCTTGTATATTTTTCAGGAATTAATATAAAATAATGACAATAATTATAAAATTTTATTTATTGATTGATTGATCTCTGTTCTTTTTAGGTGACAGATTGAAGTTTGAACTGGGAAGAAACCCCCTAAAGTAAAAATGCCCAATAAAAACAAGACATAAGGGGCTGGGATTGTGGCTCAGCAGTAGAGTGCTCAACGCCCATGTGCAAGACCCTGGGTTCAATACTCAGTACCACATAAAAATAAATAAGTGAAATATAGGTATTGTGTCCAGCTATAGCTAAAAAAAATACATAAAAAATCCATACGATATAAGGTGAGAAACCAGCCTCTACCTCAGAGCAAAGACTGTTGAAGGAAGGGGGCTTGACTCTTGTCCTTGAAAAGACACACAGAGCACTCCTAGGCTCATACCCAACCTGCTGAGTTGTTTATCTACAAATAACAGGAGACATCTGCTGGGCCTGGTGTCTGTGACTCAGTCAGGCTAGGTGGGGATCCATAGCAACCCCTTAGCAGCCACCAATCAGCATGAAGCAGGGAAAATTCCTGGGATTCCAAATGACCCTTACACTAGTTTATGGTGGTTGATAACATTTTTGGAAACCATACAATTCAGCATACACTCCCCTTGTGGCCTAAGCCAGTCTGTTCAAATGAATACCCATCTTGTACTAATTAATCATGCTTACCCAACTTGTTCCCACCAGTGAATGTGCTAATCATGTTTTACAGTTGTTTATGATTTTTCCAAGGTGTGTGATAATTTGCTAAGAGATGCTATGATGTATGTGGGGTTCCTGCCTTCCACAAAGAGTTATAAAACTGCTAACCCTGGGCTCAGGGCCTCTAAGCCACCAGTTGCTGTGTGTGTGGAGGACTGAGATAGATTGCAATAAACATCTCTTTGGTGCTTACATCGATCTTGGTCTCTGGTGGTCTTTTGGGGGTCCCATATTTGAGCATAACAGTCTCTCCTGAAACCCATGGGAAAAGAAGACACCATTCCAGTTCTCTAGGACTGTAGTTTTATAGCACAAAAGGTTGCAAAAGGGGGGTGTCTTGAGAACTTACACGAATAACAGGATTTTCATAAGCATAATACAAATGCAGGTAGTAGGTTAATGGTCTAAATGGTTCAGCACTTAGGGAGTAAATTTAGATAACAACATCAGAATTTATGATGCATCACTAAAGTTTCAGAGTGAGTTGTTATTTGGTCAGGGAAAGCCAGAATTTATGAGTCATCACTAAATTTTCACAGAGGGTTTTTATCTCATCAGGGAAAACCAGACATGGATGAGTTCAAGGCACTGGAAGGCATTTCAAGCAAGGTTACAAATCAAGGTAATTTATAATGAAGCAGAAATTAACTTTTCATGCCTTTGTGATGAGATGGCTTCCAGTCTTAAATAAAAATTAGGCTGGATTTTTCACTTGCTATAGCCATAGCTTTTAAAGTATATGTTTCATATTTTAAAAGTATGAGCATTAAATTATTAATAAAGATTACTACTAATTTTTAAAAGACAAAATAAAATAGGAAATTAGATATTTGTTATTAAATGCATAAAAATTTTGATTAATATATTGATAATATGAACATGGAAAATTTTGACAATGATAAGAAGACATTTAATATAAGGGCTTCAATATTATAAGTCCTTATGTTCAGTGGGTCATCCTTCAATGATTTTTTCATTTTTTAGGTCATTTTGAATTACACTTCTTCAAATGTTTGTGAAGTTTATAAATTTAAGATTTTGTATTCTGTAAAGTAGAAAAATGGCAGATTTGAGCTTCTGTCAGAATTATAAACTTCTAAGCCATGTGGGACATCTTAGCACTTAATTTTTATATTTGCACACAATCCAATTCTATAGAGGAATGAGTTGGAGACATAGTATACTGTCCTGAGAAAAGAGAAACATAGTCTACTATCCTGAGTAAAGAGAAATTTCCTTAGGCTATTTCTAAAGCTTTCAACTTTTCTAACTTTTCAGAATTTCTGGTGATTTAAAAAATTATTTATTTTAACAAATGAATAGTTTGAAATTAATTATCTATCTTTCCTGCATTATTTTTCACTTTCATTGATTTTTTTTAAAGAAGTAACAGGACATATTTCCAAAAGTCTTCCATGTATATTTAAAGTTATGATTCCAATGATCAAGATAGAAAGCAGGAGCAAAACATCATCTAGTTTGGTGGTTCTGCCTCAAACTAGAGAGTTACTTATTTCTGCCATTATTCACTAGGTTCCTGAGGTTCCAGAAATCACCAACAAAGATGAAAGCCTTTTTAGTTTGTTTCTCACAACCAATTCAAGCTAACATACACTAGTAGCACTATAATTTCAGATCAAAGTGTGTTTCTAAATAATAAAATATGTATACATAAACATATAAATAAATATAAAATAAAATATAATATTAAACAGATTTTTTTCCTTAATAATCATTTTGTAAATATTTCCCTTTAGACACAGTTCTGGGAACAAAGTGTCACAAATAAGACATATATCCTAAATTGGTACACAGAGTAATTAAGGCACATACTAAGAGCTTGGTTTAAAACATAGAGACAAAAATAACTAGAGAACACCATAGAGAATTATACCTAAGTGCTAAGCAGCAAATTCATAGTCTTTAAGTACATGAAGAGACAAGTTATCATAGCAAATTTTATAACTCAGTTGCTGCTAATATACAGAGATAGAGATATTTATTAAGAGATGGTTTTATGCAGATTTTTGGTTTAAAAAGGGAAAGATCAAATAATGTAGGTGATTCAAACATGAGCAATAATATTTTTCTGCATTCAGTACCATTTTTGCAGATATATTAATTATAATTAGTTCCAACCAGTAAAATGTAGAAATAGTGTAAAGATAATTCACTATGAGTAAAACTACTTAAAAAGAGAATCAAAACTTCCATTTTTATCCAAATGTTTATTCCTGACAAAAAGACAGCTTCTTTGAACCATTTCTGTAGATATGATTTTTTGTAATAAATATTTTGGTGACTTTTTTTGCATATTACTTAATATATCCATGCTTCACATTTTCTCTTTTGTACTATTTTACTACCTATATTCTGAAAGAAATAAAATTTCTACCTCCTAAACTCTCTTGATATTTGAGAGATCTTTTATATCATTTCTATAATGAATACTGTGCTTTCAGTAAGGAATGACTATTCTTATGCACCTGGCTCATTTACAGGAGTTTTGTTGTGTTCTTTGGTTTTATTTACAGTAAAGTTAATACAAAAGGTTAATGTTAAACCAAAACACAAAGTAAAGAGCACCAACTCCAATTTTAAATCAAATTAAATCAAGATTGTATTGTGTAGACAAAAGCTGGCCAGGACTGTCTCTTACAAGACCCCATGCTAGAGATCATCCCCCTGATCTTCAGGAAAATATTTTTACAGCACAAAAAGTTACAAAGGATGTGGGTGCTAAGGTACCTACAGCTAACAAGATTTTGAAAATCATAATATAAAGGCAGATAGCAGGTTAAGGATCTACATGGCTAACATTTCAAGGGAGGGAATAAATTCAGCTCCAGACTTAGAATTTATGTGCTGCCACTGAGATTTAGAGAGAATTGTTATTGGGTCAGTGGGAGCCAGAATTTATGAGGCACCAGTAAGGTTTTAGAGAGGGTCGCTATCTGGTAAGGGATAGCCAGGCATAGGTGAATTCAAAACACAGGTAGAAATTGCAAGCAAGTTTAAAACATCAAAATATTGTCAGGACAAAGAGAAATTTTTGTTTTCTTACAGAAAACAGAAATAAACTTTTTACCTCTGAAAGCTCTAAGAGAAGATTTTATTTTATGTATTTTCTCATATCTAATGGCTTTTGGTATTCCTTTGTTTGTGAGCATAAATGCGTCTCTTCTGTGTTCACGGGGCTTCCAAAAAAACAATATAGGTAAGCCCTTCTCATAGGGAAGATGTTTCTAACATAGCAAGTAACTACCTTTTAACCCACAGGGTTTGAAAACCATATTATATGATATGAAATACCCTCCATATGCTTGTTCTTCCAACAATTGTTGGCAAAGACTTACAAAAGTCAATTCATTGCACAGAATGAGTGAGGTGGGTCTCTGCTCTGCAGTCCAGAACAGGAGGTATAAGAGCCCCCAAAGGGAGTTTAGACAGGGCTTTACATGACATAGCTGACAAAATCCTAAAAACAAGAGAAAACATAAATTCAGAGAGAACCATACGCACATAATCTCATTTGACAGAATCAAATTTATTAGAGGAACAGAGGACCGAGGCAAATCTAAAGGGATTTAACTATATTTTCTTTTTCTAAATTGCTATTAATGTCTCCCACAATTATAGAGTTCTGGATCTCCTCAGTTATTACTTTATAATTACCTTCAACCTACAATGCATGAGGCATACTGAATTTACCCTACTCATGTACTTATCACTTATTTTTTTATAGAAATGCATATGAATATGAATATATTTTTCCCACATTTCCAAGATTCAACCCTGAAAATTTCTGTGACATCACTTTCCTGAAATGCATTTTCATTACTTCTTGTCAGTTCATCTAAGTATTCCATATCATGTGTTGGAAAACCCTAAGGCCCTTCTTATTTGACTATTTATAAACTATAATTAAAGGTCAACCTCAATACCTCCACAGAACTTAGGTCTCATTCACCTTTCTCATTCATAGTGCTTTATTTTTAAGTAGGTAGCAGAAATTTTATTTTGAAGAAGAGTAATGATTTAAAGCCATTCAGTGTACTTTAGATGATCCCAAAAACCTATGGTTGTCGTTCTTAAACAACCTTACCACTGAAAGACCTGGATCAAACTCCAGGTTGGACACTGATACTATGCTTCCAATGGAAATGGTTTCTTGGTTATGAATATTGTCTTTTTCTTTCCCCTATAGTCTTGGAAATGTGTAGATTGTGTGAAGTTTTAGAATCACTATTTTCAACACACTTAGCATGGACCCATTTGATAATAGAAGACATCTATATTCTGAAAAAAAAGACCCTTCACCAAGGCCTAAAGAAGTGATAAAATAGTCTCTGGAAAGAAATAACAGTCATCCATTAGATTATTTTTAAAAAAATACTAAGAATAAGTTTAGTTAGTAATGCATTACTGTACTAGGAAAAGTGATATAAATGCAATTTCAATTTTTAAAGTTGTTTCTGATTACTACAAAGAGAGTATAAAAAGCTGGTTACATGGGCTGGAGTTGGGTCTCAGTGGTAGACTACTTTGCTAGCATGTGCAAAAGCAATGAGTTTGATTCTCAGCAATACATATAAATATTTTTTGGTTTTATTTTTTAAATACATGACAGCAGAATGCATCGTAATTCTTATTACACATATAGAACAATTTTTCATACCTCTGTTTGTATATAAAGTATGTTCACATCAATTCCTGTCTTCATATTTGTACTTTATTTTTTAAAGAGAGAGAGAGAAAGAGAGAGAGAGAGAGAGAGAGAGAGAGAGAGAGAGAGAGAGAGAGAGAGAGAGAATTTTAATATTTTTATTTTTTAGTGCTCGGCGGACACAACACCTTTGTTTGTATGTGGTGCTGAGGATCAAACCCCGGCCGCACGCATGCCAGGTGAGTTCACTACCACTTGAGCCACATCCCCAGCCCCATACATGTACTTTAGATAATAATGTCTATCACATTCCACAATCCTTGCTAATCTTTACTCAACACGCTTACACTGGCTACTTCACGTAAACTGCCTCAGGGATTTAATGCAGTAATCAAAAAATTTTCTGCAGCCTATGCAGTTCTATTGGAATGGCTATTATCAAAATCTAAAATTGTCATGCATGGTGGAATATGCCTGAAATTCTAGAAGCTATGGAAAATGACACAGGTGAATTGTTAGTTCAAAGACAGCCTCATTAACATAACAAGGCTACAATCAACTTAATGAGAGCCTGTCTCAAAATATAACATAAAAAAGAATGTGGATGTATCTCAGTGATATGCAACTCTGGGTTCAATATTCAGCACCAAACCATTTAAAACCAAGCAAATATCTCATAATTAATAGGGATTCCACGGTACACAAATATGTAAAAATGTTGGTGACATTTTTAAATACATTTAATAAATATATTTTAAATAAATTTAATAAATATCTTTATAAAACGTTTAAAATTCTTTAAAAGCCCTAAACAAAAATGCACATAATCCACTAGTAATAATTTGGGGTAGAAGTGCAAGGTCGTACATGCCTGTACTCCCAGGGGCTTAGGAGAAAAAGAGGTAGAAAACTAGGGGTTTATTCTCAAGTTAAAGACCAGCCTCAAGAGCTTGGCAACGTCCTTAGAAACCCAGTGAAACCCTCTCTCAAAAATCAATCAATAAATAAAAGTGTTGGAGGTTGGGTATGTAGCACACTGGTAAAATTCCCTGGGGTTAATCTCCATTATTTAAATAAATAAAAAATATAAATAATAATTCTTGGTAAAAAAAAATGCCATACAATCCGCTAATAATAACTCTGGGTATATATGTAAAAAATTTGGAATACTTTTGCTAAATATATTGCCACACATCTATTTTTATTGTAACTTTATTCACAGTATCTAATAAAAGCAAACAAATGAAGTACCTTTTAGATAGAAAGTATATCAGAAAATGCCTTCCAGCTGCAAAGCATCCAATTAGTCCATCCCTTCAGAAGCTACATACTTAAAATTCAAACTGGTCCCTAGAAAAGACTCAGGTAGTGGTGTTTTCTAAATACTCCAAAAAATTTGGAATCTCTGAGAACCTTGTTTCAGATATTCTAAAACTCAGAACTAGGTCATATGGGAAGTCAGAATGAGAACACAACACACAGTAAATTCTTTAATGGGGAATCTTAACTCAGACATTGTCATAACCAAAAGCAGTGTTGGAGATAAAAAATAGAATCTGTTTCACTATTATGTATTCAAATCAAATATATATTAGAAAAAAGTTAAGGCTACTGGTTAAAATCTACCTGTAACAGGTATTAAAAATGTAGCACGGGCTTGGTGTGTGGGTGCAAGCCTGTAATCCCAGTTGCTGAAGAGGCTGAGGAAGAGTTATCAAAAGTTCAAAACCAGCGTTAGCAGAATCGAGTTGCTAAAAAAACTCAGTGAGATCCTCTCACAAGATAAAGTAAAAAACAAAACAAAACCAAAATCCTGGGGATTTCTCTTAGTAGTGAAGTGTTCGTGAGTTCAATCTCCAATATCCCCAATAAAAAATGTTCCAGGGGGCTAGGGCTGGAGCTCAGG
>NW_027516413.1:0-59701 GCF_048772815.1 Callospermophilus lateralis | reverse complement strand
CGAAGCTTGGCAACCCCTTTCAAAAGAAAGTGTTTTTCGCCAGTCTCTGCATGGGGTACTTCAAGAGGAAAAAAACCATAGAGATAGAACTAACAACTACTTCATTTTGTCAAGTTTCAAGGAGCTAGCACAAACCGTGTTTGATTTAGAGTTTCAAAGACATCTATCTATATAGCAGAAAACAGGTGAAACCTAAAAATTCAAAGTGTTACTGGAAACGAACGCTTGAACCTACAAGAGTAAAAATTGGGCAGCCAAGTGGGCTTAGTGAACTGATCATTACCACCAAGTATCATCAAGATTTGGTGAAAAAATGGTTGCTGAGATTTCAGCAAACTTGTAGTTTTTTGGAAGCTCGGCAACCCCTTTCAAACGAAAGTGTTATTTGCCAGTCTCTGCATGGGGTACTTCAAGAGGAAACAAACCATAGAGATAGAACTTAGAACTACTTCATTTTGTCAAGTTTCAGGGAGCTAGCACAAACCGTGTTTGATTTAGAGTTTCAAACACATCTATCTATATAGCAGAAAACAGAGTGAAACCTAAAAATTCAAAATGTTACTGGAAACGAACGCTTGAATCTAGAAGAGTGAAAGTTGGGCAGCCAAGTGGGATTAGTGAACTGATCATTACCACCAAGTATCATCAAGATTTGGTGAAAAAATATTTGCTGAGATTTCAGCAAACTAGTAGTTTTTCGGAAGCTTGGCAACCCCTTTCAAACGAAAGTGTTCTTCGCCAGTCTCTGCATGGGGTACTTCAAGAGGAAACAAACCATAGAGATAGAACTTAGAACTACTTCATTTGGTCAAGTTTCACGGAGCTAGCACAAACCGTGTTTGATTTAGAGTTTCAAACACATCTATCTATGTAGCAGAAAACAGAGTGAAACCTAAAAATTCAAACTGTTACTGGAAACGAACGCTTGAACCTAGAAGAGTGAAAATAGGCAGCCAAGTGGGCTTAGTGAACTGATCATTACCACCAAGTATCATCAAGATTTGGTGAAAAAATGGTTGCTGAGATTTCAGCAAACTAGTAGTTTTTTGGAAGCTTGGCAACCCCTTTCAAACGAAAGTGTTCTTTGCCAGTCTCTGCATGGGGTACTTCAAGAGGAAACAAACCATAGAGATAGAACTTAGAACTACTTCATTTTGTCAAGTTTCACGGAGCTAGCACAAACCGTGTTTGATTTAGAGTTTCAAACACATCTATCTATATAGGAGAAAACAGAGTGAAACCTAAAAATTCAAAGTGTTACTGGAAACGAACGCTTGAACCTAGAAGAGTGAAAGTCGGGCAGCCAAGTGGGATTAGTGAACTGATCATTACCACCAAGGATCATCAAGATTTGTTGAAAAAATGTTTGCTGAGATTTCAGCAAACTAGTAGTTTTTCGGAAGCATGGCAACCCCTTTCAAACGAAAGTGTTTTTCGCCAGTTTCTGCATGGGGTACTTCAAGAGGAAACAAACCATAGAGATAGAACTTAGAACTACTTCATTTGGTCAAGTTTCAAGGAGCTAGCACAAACCGTGTTTGATTTAGAATTCCAAACACAGCTATCTATGTTGGAGAAACAGAGTGAAACCTAAAAATTCAAACAGTCACTGGAAACGAAAGCTTCAACCTAGAAGAATAAATTTTGGGCAGGCAAGTGGGATTAGTGAACTGATCATTACCACCAAGTATCATCAAGATTTGGTGAAAAAATGTTTGCTGAGATTTCAGCAAACTAGTAGTTTTTTCGAAGCTTGGCAACCCCTTTCAAACGAAAGTGTTTTTCGCCAGTCTCTACATGGGGTACTTCAAGAGGAAACAAACCATAGAGATAGAACTAACAACTACTTCATTTTGTCAAGTTTCAAGGAGCTAGCACAAACCGTGTTTGATTTAGAGTTTCAAACACATCTATCTATATAGCAGAAAACAGAGTGAAACCTAAAAATTCAAAGTGTTACTGGAAACGAACGCTTGAACCTAGAAGAGTGAAAATTGGGCAGCCAAGTGGGCTTAGTGAACTGATCATTACCACCAAGTATCATCAAGATTTGGTGAAAAAATGTTTGCTGAGATTTCAGCAAACGAGTAGTTTTTTGGAAGCTTCTCAACCCCTTTCAAACGAAAGTGTTCTTCGCCAGTCTCTGCATGGGGTACTTCAAGAGGAAACAAACCATAGAGATAGAACTTAGAACTACTTCATTTTGTCAAGTTTCACGGAGCTAGCACAAACCGTGTTTGATTTAGAGTTTCAAACACATCTATCTATATAGCAGAAAACAGAGTGAAACCTAAAAATTCAAACTGTTACTGGAAACGAACGCTTGAACCTAGAAGATTGAAAGTTGGGCAGCCAAGTGGGATTAGTGAACTGATCATTACCACCAAGTATCATCAAGATTTGGTGAAAAAATGTTTGCTGAGATTTCAGCAAAGTAGTAGTTTTTTGGAAGCATTTCAACCCCTTTCAAACGAAAGTGTTTTTCGCCAGTTTCTGCATGGGGTACTTCAAGAGGAAACAAACCATAGAGATAGAACTTAGAACTACTTCATTTGGTCAAGTTTCAAGGAGCTAGCACAAACCGTGTTTGATTTAGAATTCCAAACACAGCTATCTATGTTGCAGAAAAAAGAGTGAAACCTAAAAATTCAAACAGTCACTGGAAACGAAAGCTTCAACCTAGAAGAATAAAATTTTGGCAGCCAAGTGGGATTAGTGAACTGATCATTACCACCAAGTATCATCAAGATTTGGTGAAAAAATGTTTGCTGAGATTTCAGCAAACTAGTAGTTTTTTCGAAGCTTGGCAACCCCTTTCAAACGAAAGTGTTTTTCGCCAGTCTCCTCTTGGGGTACTTCAAGAGGAAAAAAACCATAGAGATAGAACTAACAACTACTTCATTTTGTCAAGTTTCAAGGAGCTAGCACAAACCGTGTTTGATTTAGAGTTTCAAAGACATCTATCTATATAGCAGAAAACAGAGTGAAACCTAAAATCAAAGTGTTACTGGAAACGAACGCTTGAACCTAGAAGAGTAAAAATTGGGCAGCCAAGTGGGCTTAGTGAACTGATCATTACCACCAAGTATCATCAAGTTTTGGTGAAAAAATGTTTGCTGAGATTTCAGCAAACTAGTAGTTTTTTGGAAGCTTGGCAACCCCTTTCAAACGAAAGTGTTTTTCGCCAGTCTCTGCATGGGGTACTTCAAGAGGAAACAAACCATAGAGATAGAACTTAGAACTACTTCATTTGGTCAAGTTTCAAGGAGCTAGCACAAACCGTGTTTGATTTAGAGTTTCAAACACATCTATCTATATAGCAGAAAACAGAGTGAAACCTAAAAATCCAAAGTGTTACTGGAAACGAACGCTTGAACCTAGAAGAGTGAAAGTTAGGCAGTCAAGTGGGATTAGTGAACTGATCATTACCACCAAGTATCATCAAGATTTGGTGAAAAAATGTTTGCTGAGATTTCAGCAAACTAGTAGTTTTTTGGAAGCTTGGCAACCCCTTTCAAACGAAAGTGTTTTTCGCCAGTTTCTTCATGGGGTACTTCAAGAGGAAACAAACCATAGAGATAGAACTTAGAACTACTTCATTTTGTCAAGTTTCAAGGAGCTAGCACAAACCGTGTTTGATTTAGAGTTTCAAACACATCTATCTATATAGCAGAAAACAGAGTGAAACCTAAAAATTCAAAGTGTTACTGGAAACGAACGCTTGAACTTAGAAGAGTGAAAATTGGGCAGCCAAGTGGGCTTAGTGAACTGATCATTACCACCAAGTATCATCAAGATTTGGTGAAAAAATGTTTGCTGAAATTTCAGCAAACCAGTAGTTTTTTGGAAGCTTGGCAACCCCTTTCAAACGAAAGTGTTCTTCGCCAGTCTCTGCATGGGGTACTTCAAGAGGAAACAAACCATAGAGATAGAACTTAGAACTACTTCATTTGGTCAAGTTTCAAGGAGCTAGCAGAAACCGTGTTTGATTTAGAATTCCAAACACAGCTATCTATGTTGGAGAAAACAGAGTGAAACCTAAAAATTCAAACAGTCACTGGAAACGAAAGCTTCAACCTAGAAGAATAAAATTTGGGCAGCCAAGTGGGATTAGTGAACTGATCATTACCACCAAGTATCATCAAGATTTGGTGAAAAAATGTTTGCTGAGATTTCAGCAAACTAGTAGTTTTTTCGAAGCTTGGCAACCCCTTTCAAACGAAAGTGTTTTTCGCCAGTCTCTGCTTGGGGTACTTCAAGAGGAAAAAAACCATAGAGATAGAACTAACAACTACTTCATTTTGTCAAGTTTCAAGGAGCTAGCACAAACCGTGTTTGATTTAGAGTTTCAAAGACATCTATCTATATAGCAGAAAACAGAGTGAAACCTAAAATCAAAGTGTTACTGGAAACGAACGCTTGAACCTACAAGAGTAAAAATTGGGCAGCCAAGTGGGCTTAGTGAACTGATCATTACCACCAAGTATCATCAAGTTTTGGTGAAAAAATGTTTGCTGAGATTTCAGCAAACTAGTAGTTTTTTGGAAGCTTGGCAACCCCTTTCAAACGAAAGTGTTTTTCGCCAGTTTCTTCATGGGGTACTTCAAGAGGAAACAAACCATAGAAATAGAACTTAGAACTACTTCATTTTGTCAAGTTTCAAGGAGCTAGCACAAACCGTGTTTGATTTAGAGTTTCAAACACATCTATCTATATAGCAGCAAACAGAGTGAAACCTAAAAATTCAATGTGTTACTGGAAACGAACGCTTGAACTTAGAAGAGTGAAAATTGGGCAGCCAAGTGGGCTTAGTGAACTGATCATTACCACCAAGTATCATCAAGATTTGGTGAAAAAATGTTTGCAGAGATTTCAGCAAACCAGTAGTTTTTTGGAAGCTTGGCAACCCCTTTCAAACGAAAGTGTTCTTCGCCAGTCTCTGCATGGGTACTTCAAGAGGAAACAAACCATAGAGATAGAACTTAGAACTACTTCATTTTGTCAAGTTTCACGGAGCTAGCACAAACCGTGTTTGATTTAGAGTTTCAAACACATCTATCTATATAGCAGAAAACAGAGTGAAACCTAAAAATCAAACTGTTACTGGAAACGAACGCTTGAACCTAGAAGAGTGAAAGTTGGGCAGCCAAGTGGGATTAGTGAACTGATCATTACCACCAAGTATCATCAAGATTTGGTGAAAAAATGGCTGCTGAGTTTCAGCAAACTAGTAGTTTTTTGGAAGCTTGGCAACCCCTTTCAAACGAAAGTGTTCTTCGCCAGTCTCTGCATGGGGTACTTCAAGAGGAAACAAACATAGAGATAGAACTTAGAACTACTTCATTTTGTCAAGTTTCAAGGAGCTAGCACAAACCGTGTTTGATTTAGAGTTTCAAACACATCTATCTATATAGCAGAAAGCAGAGTGAAACCTAAAAATTCAAACTGTTACTGGAAACGAACGCTTGAACCTAGAAAAGTGAACGTTGGGCAGCCAAGTGGGATTAGTGAACTGATCATTACCACCAAGTATCATCAAGATTGGTGAGAAAATGTTTGCTGAGATTTCAGCAAACTAGTAGTTTTATGGAAGCTTGGCAACCCCTTTCAAACGAAAGTGTTTTTCGCCAGTTTCTGCATGGGGTACTTCAAGAGGAAACAAACCATAGAGATAGAACTTAGAACTACTTCATTTGGTCAAGTTTCAAGGAGCTAGCACAAACCGTGTTTGATTTAGAATTCCAAACACAGCTATCTATGTTGGAGAAAACAGAGTGAAACCTAAAAATTCAAACAGTCACTGGAAACGAAAGCTTCAACCTAGAAGAATAAAATTTGGGCAGCCAAGTGGGATTAGTGAACTGATCATTACCACCAAGTATCATCAAGATTTGGTGAAAAAATGTTTGCTGAGATTTCAGCAAACTAGTAGTTTTTTGGAGCTTGGCAACCCTTTAAACGAAAGTGTTTTCGCCAGTCTCTGCATGGGGTACTTCAGGAGGAAACAAACCATAGAATAGAACTTTAGAACTACTTCATTTGGTCAAGTTTCAAGGAGCTAGCACAAACCGTGTTTGATTTAGAGTTCCAAACACATCTATCTATATAGCAGAAAACAGAGTGAAACCTAAAAATCCAAAGTGTTACTGGAAACGAACGCTTGAACCTAGAAGAGTGAAAATTGGGCAGCCAAGTGGGCTTAGTGAACTGATCATTACCACCAAGTATCATCAAGATTTGGTGAAAAAATGTTTGCTGAGATTTCAGCAAACTAGTAGTTTTTGGAAGCTTGTCAACCCCTTCAAACGAAAGTGTTCTTCGCCAGTCTCTGCATGGGGTACTTCAAGAGGAAACAAACCATAGAGATAGAACTTAGAACTACTTCATTTTGTCAAGTTTCACGGAGCTAGCACAAACCGTGTTTGATTTAGAGTTTCAAACACATCTATCTATATAGCAGAAAACAGAGTGAAACCTAAAAATTCAAAGTGTTACTGGAAACGAACGCTTGAACTTAGAAGAGTGAAAATTGGGCAGCCAAGTGGGCTTAGTGAACTGATCATTACCACCAACTATCATAAAGATTTGGTGAAAAAATATTTGCTGAGATTTCAGCAAACGAGTAGTTTTTTGGAAGCCTGGCAACCCCTTTCATACGAAAGTGTTCTTCGCCAGTCTCTGCATGGGGTACTTCAAGAGGAAACAAACCATAGAGATAGAACTTAGAACTACTTCATTTTGTCAAGTTTCACAGAGCTAGCACAAACCGTGTTTGATTTAGAGTTTCAAACACATCTATCTATATAGCAGAAAACAGAGTGAAACCTAAAAATTCAAACTGTTACTGGAAACGAACGCTTGAACCTAGAAGAGTGAAAGTTGGGCAGCCAAGTGGGATTAGTGAACTGATCATTACCACCAAGTATCATCAAGATTTGGTGAAAAAATGGTTGCTGAGATTTCAGCAAACTAGTAGTTTTTTGGAAGCTTGGCAACCCCTTTCAAGCGAAAGTGTTCTTTGCCAGTCTCTGCATGGGGTACTTCAAGAGGAACAAACCATAGAGATAGAACTTAGAACTACTTCATTTTGTCAAGTTTCAAGGAGCTAGCACAAACCGTGTTTGATTTAGAGTTTCAAACACATCTATCTATATAGCAGAAAACAGAGTGAACCTAAAAATTCAAACTGTTACTGGAAACGAACGCTTGAACCTAGAAAAGTGAACGTTGGGCAGCCAAGTGGGATTAGTGAACTGATCATTACCACCAAGTATCATCAAGATTTGGTGAAAAAATGTTTGCTGAGATTTCAGCAAACTAGTAGTTTTGAAAGCTTGGCAACCCCTTTCAAACGAAAGTGTTTTTCGCCAGTCTCTGCATGGGCTACTTCAAGAGGAAACAAACCATAGAGATAGAACTTAGACTACTTCATTTGGTCAAGTTTCAAGGAGCTAGCACAAACCGTGTTTCATTGTAGAATTCCAAACACAGCTATCTATGTTGGAGAAAACACAGTGAAACCTAAAAAATTCAAACAGTCACTGGAAACGAAAGCTTCAACCTAGAAGAATAAAATTTGGGCAGCAAAGTGGGATTAGTGAACTGATCATTACCACAAAGTATCATCAAGATTTGGTGAAAAATGTTTGCTGAGATTTCAGCAAACGAGTAGTTTTTTGGAAGCTTGGCAACCCCTTTCAAATGAAAGTGTTCTTCCCCGTCTGTGCATGGGGTACTTCAAGAGAAACAAACCATAGAGATAGAACTTAGAACTACTTCATTTTGTCAAGTTTCATGGAGCTAGCACAAACCGTGTTTGATTTAGAGTTTCAAACACATCTATCTATATAGCAGAAAACAGAGTGAAACCTAAAATTCAAAGTGTTACTGGAAACGAACGCTTGAACTTAGAAGAGTGAAAATTAGGCAGCCAAGTGGGCTTAGTGAACTGATCATTACCACCAACTATCATAAAGATTTGGTGAAAAAATGTTTGCTGAGATTTCAGCAAACGAGTAGTTTTTTGGAAGCTTGGCAACCCCTTTCATACGAAGTGTTCTTCGCCAGTCTCTGCATGGGGTACTTCAAGAGGAAACAAACCATAGAGATAGAACTTAGAACTACTTCATTTGTCAAGTTTCACGGAGCTAGCACAACCGTGTTTGATAGAGTTTCAAACACATCTATCTATATAGCAGAAAACAGAGTGAAACCTAAAAATTCAAACTGTTACTGGAAACGAACGCTTGAACCTAGAAGAGTGAAAGTTGGGCAGCCAAGTGGGATTAGTGAACTGATCATTACCACCAAGTATCATCAAGATTTGGTGAAAAAATGGTTGCTGAGATTTCAGCAAACTAGTAGTTTTTTGGAAGCTTGGCAACCCCTTTCAAGCGAAAGTGTTCTTTGCCAGTCTCTGCATGGGGTACTTCAAGAGGAAACAAACCATAGAGATAGAACTTAGAACTACTTCATTTTGTCAAGTTTCAAGGAGCTAGCACAAACCGTGTTTGATTTAGAGTTTCAAACACATCTATCTATATAGCAGAAAACAGAGTGAAACCTAAAATTCAAACTGTTACTGGAAACGAACGCTTGAACCTAGAAAAGTGAACGTTGGGCAGCCAAGTGGGATTAGTGAACTGATCATTACCACCAAGTATCATCAAGGATTTGGTGAAAAATGTTTGCTGAGATTTCAGCAAACTAGTAGTTTTTTGGAAGCTTGGCAACCCCTTTCAAACGAAAGTGTTTTTCGCCAGTCTCTGCATGGGCTACTTCAAGAGGAAACAAACCATAGAGATAGAACTTAGAACTACTTCATTTGTTCAAGTTTCAAGGAGCTAGCACAAACCGTGTTTGATTTAGGAATTCCAAACACAGCTATCTATGTTGGAGAAAACACAGTGAAACCTAAAAATTCAAACAGTCACTGGAAACGAAAGCTTCAACCTAGAAGAATAAAATTTGGGCAGCAAAGTGGGATTAGTGAACTGATCATTACCACCAAGTATCATCAAGATTTGGTGAAAAAATGTTGCTGAGATTTCAGCAAACTAGTAGTTTTCTCGATGCCTTGGCAACCCCTTTAAAACGAAAGTGTTTTTCGCCAGTCTCTGCATGGGGTACTTCAAGAGGAAACAACCATAGAGATAGAACTTAGAACTACTTCATTTTGTCAAGTTTCAAGGAGCTAGCACAAACCGTGTTTGATTTAGAGTTTCAACATATCTATCTATATAGCAGAAAACAGAATGAAACATAAAAATTCAAAGTGTTACTGGAAACGAACGCTTGAACCTAGAAGAGTGAAAATTGGGCAGCCAAGTGGGCTTAGTGAACTGATCATTACCACCAAGTATCATCAAGATTTGGTGAAAAAATTGTTGCTGAGATTTCAGCAAACTAGTAGTTTTTTGTAAGCTTGGCAACCCCTTTCAAACGAAAGTGTTCTTCGCCAGTCTCTGCATGGGGTACTTCAAGAGGAAACAAACCATAGAGATAGAACTTAGAACTACTTCATTTGGTCAAGTTTCAAGGAGCTAGCACAAACCGTGTTTGATTTAGAGTTTCAAACACATCTATCTATATAGCAGAAAACAGAGTGAAAACCTAAAATTCAACTGTTACTGGAAACACGCTTGAACCTAGAAGAGTGAAAGTTGGCAGCCAAGTGGGATTAGTGAACTGATCATTACCACCAAGTATCATCAAGATTTGGTGAAAAAATGTTTGCTGAGATTTCAGCAAACTAGTAGTTTTTTGGAAGCATGGCAACCCCTTTCAAACGAAAGTGTTTTTCGCCAGTTTCTGCATGAGGTACTTCAAGAGGAAACAAACCATAGAGATAGAACTTAGAACTACTTCATTTTGTCAAGTTTCAAGGAGCTAGCACAAACCGTGTTTGATTTAGAGTTTCAAACACATCTATCTATATAGCAGAAAACAGAGTGAAACCTAAAAATTCAAAGTGTTACTGGAAACGAACGCTTGAACCTAGAAGAGTGAAAATTGGGCAGCCAAGTGGCCTTAGTGAACTGATCATTACCACCAAGTATCATCAAGATTTGGTGAAAAAATTGTTGCTGAGATTTCAGCAAACTAGTAGTTTTTTGGAAGCTTGGCAACCCCTTTAAAACGAAAGTGTTCTTCGCCAGTCTCTGCATGGGGTACTTCAAGAGGAAACAAACCATAGAGATAGAACTTAGAACTACTTCATTTTGTCAAGTTTCAGGGAGCTAGCACAAACCGTGTTTGATTTAGAGTTTCAAACACATCTATCTATATAGCAGAAAACAGAGTGAAACCTAAAAATTCAAACTGTTACTGAAAACGAATGCTTGAACCTCGAAGATTGAAAGTTGGGCAGCCAAGTGGGATTAGTGAACTGATCATTACCACCAAGTATCATCAAGATTTGGTGAAAAAATGTTTGCTGAGATTTCAGCAAACTAGTAGTTTTTTGGAAGCTTGGCAACCCCTTTAAAACGAAAGTGTTTTTCGCCAGTCTCTGCATGGGGTACTTCAAGAGGAAACAAACCATAGAGATAGAATTTAGAACTACTTCATTTGGTCAAGTTTCAAGGAGCTAGCACAAACCGTGTTTGATTTAGAGTTTCAACCACATCTATCTATATAGCAGAAAACAGAGTGAAACCTAAAAATTCAAAGTGTTACTGGAAACGAACGCTTGAACCTAGAAGAGTGAAAATTGGGCAGCCAAGTGGGCTTAGTGAACTGATCATTACCACCAAGTATCATCAAGATTTGGTGAAAAAATGGTTGCTGAGATTTCAGCAAACTAGTAGTTTTTTGGAAGCTTGGCAACCCCGTTCAAACGAAAGTGTTCTTTGCCAGTCTCTGCATGGGGTACTTCCAGTTTAAACGAACCATAGAGATAGAACTTAGAACTACTTCATTTTGTCAAGTTTCACGGAGCTAGCACAAACCGTGTTTGATTTAGAGTTTCAAACACATCTATCTATATAGTAGAAAACAGAGTGAAACCTAAAAATTCAAACTGTTACTGGAAACGAACGCTTGAACCTAGAAGAGTGAAAGTTGGGCAGCCAAGTGGGATTAGTGAACTGATCATTACCACCAAGTATCATCAAGATTTGGTGAAAAAATGTTTGCTGAGATTTCAGCAAACGAGTAGTTTTTTGGAAGCCTGGCAACCCCTTTCATACGAAAGTGTTCTTCGCCAGTCTCTGCATGGGGTACTTCAAGAGGAAACAAACCATAGAGATAGAACTTAGAACTACTTCATTTTGTCAAGTTTCACAGAGCTAGCACAAACCGTGTTTGATTTAGAGTTTCAAACACATCTATCTATATAGCAGAAAACAGAGTGAAACCTAAAAATTCAAACTGTTACTGGAAACGAACGCTTGAACCTAGAAGAGTGAAAGTTGGGCAGCCAAGTGGGATTAGTGAACTGATCATTACCACCAAGTATCATCAAGATTTGGTGAAAAAATGTTTGCTGAGATTTCAGCAAACTAGTAGTTTTTTGGAAGCTTGGCAACCCCTTTCAAGCGAAAGTGTTCTTTGCCAGTCTCTGCATGGGGTACTTCAAGAGGAAACAAACCATAGAGATAGAACTTAGAACTACTTCATTTTGTCAAGTTTCAAGGAGCTAGCACAAACCGTGTTTGATTTAGAGTTTCAAACACATCTATCTATATAGCAGAAAACAGAGTGAAACCTAAAAATTCAAACTGTTACTGGAAACGAACGCTTGAACCTAGAAAAGTGAACGTGGGGCAGCCAAGTGGGATTAGTGAACTGATCATTACCACCAAGTATCATCAAGATTTGATGAAAAAATGTTTGCTGAGATTTCAGCAAACTAGTAGTTTTTTGAAAGCTTGGCAACCCTTTCAAACGAAAGTGTTTTTCGCCAGTCTCTGCATGGGCTACTTCAAGAGGAAACAAACCATAGAGATAGAACTTAGAACTACTTCATTTGTTCAAGTTTCAAGGAGCTAGCACAAACCGTGTTTGATGTAGAATTCCAAACACAGCTATCTATGTTGGAGAAAACACAGTGAAACCTAAAAATTCAAACAGTCACTGGAACCGAAAGCTTCAACCTAGAAGAATAAAATTTGGGCAGCAAAGTGGGATTAGTGAACTGATCATTACCACCAAGTATCCTCAAGATTTGGTGAAAAAATGTTTGCTGAGATTTCAGCAAATGAGTAGTTTTTGGAAGCTTGGCAACCCCTTTCAAATGAAAGTGTTCTTCGCCAGTCTGTGCATGGGGTACTTCAAGAGGAAACAAACCATAGAGATAGAACTTAGAACTACTTCATTTTGTCAAGTTTCACGGAGCTAGCACAAACCGTGTTTGATTTAGAGTTTCAAACACATCTATCTATATAGCAGAAAACAGAGTGAAACCTAAAAATTCAAAGTGTTACTGGAAACGAACGCTTGAACTTAGAAGAGTGAAAATTGGGCAGCCAAGTGGGCTTAGTGAACTGATCATTACCACCAACTATCATAAAGATTTGGTGAAAAAATGTTTGCTGAGATTTCAGCAAACGAGTAGTTTTTTGGAAGCTTGGCAACCCCTTTCATACGAAAGTGTTCTTCGCCAGTCTCTGCATGGGGTACTTCAAGAGGAAACAAACCATAGAGATAGAACTTAGAACTACTTCATTTTGTCAAGTTTCACGGAGCTAGCACAAACGTGTTTGATTTAGAGTTTCAAACACATCTATCTATATAGCAGAAACAGAGTGAAACCTAAAAATTCAAACTGTTACTGGAAACCGAACGCTTGAACCTAGAAGAGTGGAAAGTTGGGCAGCCAAGTGGGATTAGTGAACTGATCATTACCACCAAGTATCATCAAGATTTGGTGAAAAAATGTTTGCTGAGATTTCAGCAAACTAGTAGTTTTTTGGAAGCTTGGCAACCCTTTCAAGCGAAAGTGTTCTTTGCCAGTCTCTGCATGGGGTACTTCAAGAGGAAACAAACCATAGAGATAGAACTTAGAACTACTTCATTTTGTCAAGTTTCAAGGAGCTAGCACAAACCGTGTTTGATTTAGAGTTTCAAACACATCTATCTATATAGCAGAAAACAGAGTGAACCTAAAAATTCAAACTGTTACTGGAAACGAACGCTTGAACCTAGAAAAGTGAACGTTGGGCAGCCAAGTGGGATTAGTGAACTGATCATTACCACCAAGTATCATCAGATTTGGTGAAAAAATGTTTGCTGAGATTTCAGCAAACTAGTAGTTTTTTGGAAGCTTGGCAACCCCTTTCAAAAGAAAGTGTTTTTCGCCAGTCTCTGCATGGGCTACTTCAAGAGGAAACAAACCATAGAGATAGAACTTAGAACTACTTCATTTGTTCAAGTTTCAAGGAGCTAGCACAAACCGTGTTTGATTTAGAATTCCAAACACAGCTATCTATGTTGGAGAAAACACAGTGAAACCTAAAAATTCAAACAGTCACTGGAAACGAAAGCTTCAACCTAGAAGAATAAAATTTGGGCAGCAAGTGGGATTAGTGAACTGATCATTACCACCAAGTATCATCAAGATTTGGTGAAAAATGTTTGCTGAGATTTCAGCAAACTAGTAGTTTTCTCGATGCTTGGCAACCCCTTTAAAACGAAAGTGTTTTCCCAGTCTCTCATGGGGTACTTCAAAGGGAAACAAACCATAGAGATAGAACTTAGAACTACTTCATTTTGTCAAGTTTCAAGGAGCTAGCACAAACCCGTGTTTGATTTAGAGTTTCAAACATATCTATCTATATAGCAGAAAACAGAATGAAACATAAAAATTCAAAGTGTTACTGGAAACGAACGCTTGAACCTAGAAGAGTGAAAATTGGGCAGCCAAGTGGGCCTTAGTGAACTGATCATTACCACCAAGTATCATCAAGATTTGGTGAAAAAATTGTTGCTGAGATTTCAGCAACTTGTAGTTTTTTGTAAGCTTGGCAACCCCTTTCAAACGAAAGTGTTCTTCGCCAGTCTCTGCATGGGGTACAGGAAACAAACCATAGAGATAGAACTTAGAACTACTTCATTTGGTCAAGTTTCAAGGAGCTAGCACAAACCGTGTTTGATTTAGAGTTTCAAACACATCTATCTATATAGCAGAAAACAGAGTGAAACCTAAAAATTCAAACTGTTACTGGAAACGAACGCTTGAACCTAGAAGAGTGAAAGTTGGGCAGCCAAGTGGGATTAGTGAACTGATCATTACCACCAAGTATCATCAAGATTTGGTGAAAAAATGTTTGCTGAGATTTCAGCAAACTAGTAGTTTTTTGGAAGCATGGCAACCCCTTTCAAACGAAAGTGTTTTTCGCCAGTTTCTGCATGAGGTACTTCAAGAGGAAACAAACCATAGAGATAGAACTTAGAACTACTTCATTTTGTCAAGTTTCAAGGAGCTAGCACAAACCGTGTTTGATTTAGAGTTTCAAACACATCTATCTATATAGCAGAAAACAGAGTGAAACCTAAAATTGAAAGTGTTACTGGAAACGAACGCTTGAACCTAGAAGAGTGAAAATTGGGCAGCCAAGTGGCCTTAGTGAACTGATCATTACCACCAAGTATCATCAAGATTTGGTGAAAAAATTGTTGCTGAGATTTCAGCAAACTAGTAGTTTTTTGGAAGCTTGGCAACCCCTTTAAAACGAAAGTGTTCTTTGCCAGTCTCTGCATGGGGTACTTCAAGAGGAAACAAACCATAGAGATAGAACTTAGAACTACTTCATTTTGTCAAGTTTCACGGAGCTAGCACAAACCGTGTTTGATTTAGAGTTTCAAACACATCTATCTATATAGCAGAAAACAGAGTGAAACCTAAAAATTCAAACTGTTACTGAAAACGAATGCTTGAACCTCGAAGATTGAAAGTTGGGCAGCCAAGTGGGATTAGTGAACTGATCATTACCACCAAGTATCATCAAGATTTGGTGAAAAAATGTTTGCTGAGATTTCAGCAAACTAGTAGTTTTTTGGAAGCTTGGCAACCCCTTTAAAACGAAAGTGTTTTTCGCCAGTCTCTGCATGGGGTACTTCAAGAGGAAACAAACCATAGAAATAGAATTTAGAACTACTTCATTTGGTCAAGTTTCAAGGAGCTAGCACAAACCGTGTTTGATTTAGAGTTTCAACCACATCTATCTATATAGCAGAAACAGAGTGAAACCTAAAAATTCAAAGTGTTACTGGAAACGAACGCTTGAACCTAGAAGAGTGAAAATTGGGCAGCCAAGTGGGCTTAGTGAACTGATCATTACCACCAAGTATCATCAAGATTTGGTGAAAAAATGGTTGCTGAGATTTCAGCAAACTAGTAGTTTTTTGGAAGCTTGGCAACCCCGTTCAAACGAAAGTGTTCTTTGCCAGTCTCTGCATGGGGTACTTCCAGTGGAAACGAACCATAGAGATAGAACTTAGAACTACTTCATTTTGTCAAGTTTCACGGAGCTAGCACAAACCGTGTTTGATTTAGAGTTTCAAACACATCTATCTATATAGTAGAAAACAGAGTGAAACCTAAAAATTCAAACTGTTACTGGAAACGAACGCTTGAACCTAGAAGAGTGAAAGTTGGGCAGCCAAGTGGGATTAGTGAACTGATCATTACCACCAAGTATCATCAAGATTTGGTGAAAAAATGGTTGCTGAGATTTCAGCAAACTAGTAGTTTTTTGGAAGCATGGCAACCCCTTTAGAACGAAAGTGTTTTTCGCCAGTCTCTGCATGGGGTGCTTCAAGAGGAAACAAACCATAGAGATAGAACTTAGAACTACTTCATTTGGTCAAGTTTCAAGGAGCTAGCACAAACCGTGTTTGATTTAGAGTTTCAAACATATCTATCTATATAGCAGAAAACAGAGTGAAACCTAAAAATTCAAAGTGTTACTGGAAACGAACGCTTGAACCTAGAAGAGTGAAAATTGGGCAGCCAAGTGGCTTAGTGAACTGATCATTACCACCAAGTATCATCAAGATTTGGTGAAAAAATTTTTGCTGAGATTTCAGCAAACTAGTAGTTTTTTGTAAGCTCGGCAACCCCTTTCAAACGAAAGTGTTCTTCGCCAGTCTCTGCATGGGGTACTTCAAGAGGAAACAAACCATAGAGATAGAACTTAGAACTACTTCATTTGGTCAAGTTTCAAGGAGCTAGCACAAACCGTGTTTGATTTAGAGTTTCAAACACATCTATCTATATAGCAGAAAACAGAGTGAAACCTAAATATTCAAAGTGTTACTGGAAACGAACGCTTGAACCTAGAAGAGTGAAAGTTGGGCAGCCAAGTGGGATTAGTGAACTGATCATTACCACCAAGTATCATCAAGATTTGGTGAAAAAATGTTTGCTGAGATTTCAGCAAACTAGTAGTTTTTTGGAAGCTTGGCAACCCCTTTCAAACGAAAGTGTTTTTCGCCAGTCTCTGCATGGGGTACTTCAAGAGGAAACAAACCATAGAGATAGAACTTAAAACTACTTCATTTGGTCAAGTTTCAAGGAGCTAGCACAAACCGTGTTTGATTTAGAGTTTCAAAGACATCTATCTATATATCAGAAAACAGAGTGAAACCTAAAAATTCAAAGTGTTACTGGAAACGAACGCTTGAACCTAGAAGAGTGAAAATTGGGCAACCAAGTGGGCTTAGTGAACTGATCATTACCACCAAGTATCATCAAGATTTGGTGAAAAAATTGTTGCTGAGATTTCAGCAAACGAGTAGTTTTTTGGAAGCTTGGCAACCCTTTCAAACGAAAGTGTTCTTCGCCAGTCTCTGCATGGGGTACTTCAAGAGGAAACAAACCATAGAGATAGAACTTAGAACTACTTCATTTTGTCAAGTTTCACGGAGCTAGCACAAACCGTGTTTGATTTAGAGTTTCAAACACATCTATCTATATAGCAGAAAACAGAGTGAAACCAAAAAATTCAAACTGTTACTGGAAACGAACGCTTGAACCTAGAAAAGTGAAAGTTGGGCAGCCAAGTCGGATTAGTGAACTGATCATTACCACCAAGTATCATCAAGATTTGGTGAAAAAATGTTTGCTGAGATTTCAGCAAACTAGTAGTTTTTTGGAAGCTTGGCAACCCCTTTCAAACGAAAGTGTTTTTCGCCAGTCTCTGCATGGGGTACTTCAAGAGGAAACAAACCATAGAGATAGAACTTAGAACTACTTCATTTTGTCAAGTTTCAAGGAGCTACGACAAACCGTGTTTGATTTAGAATTCCAAACACAGCTATCTATGTTGGAGAAAACAGAGTGAAACCTAAAAATTCAAACAGTCACTCGAAACGAAAGCTTCAACCTAGAAGAATAAAATTTGGGCAGCCAAGTGGGATTAGTGAACTGATCATTACCACCAAGTATCATCAAGATTTGGTGAAAAAATGTTTGCTGAGATTTCAGCAAACTAGTAGTTTTTTCGAAGCTTGGCAACCCCTTTAAAACGAAAGTGTTTTTCGCCAGTCTCTGCATGGGGTACTTCAAGAGGAAACAAACCATAGAGATAGAACTTAGAACTACTTCATTTTGTCAAGTTTCACGGAGCTAGCACAAACCTTGTTTGAATTAGAGTTTCAAACACATCTATCTATATAGCAGAAAGCAGAGTGAAACCTAAAAATTCAAACTGTTACTGGAAACGAACGCTTGAACCTAGAAGAGTGAAAGTTGGGCAGCCAAGTGGGATTAGTGAACTGATCATTACCACCAAGTATCATCAAGATTTGGTGAAAAAATGTTTGCTGAGATTTCAGCAAACTAGTAGTTTTTTGGAAGCTTGGCAAACCCTTTAAAACGAAAGTGTTTTTCGCCAGTCTCTGCATGGGGTACTTCAGGAGGAAACAAACCATAGAGATAGAACTTAGAACTACTTCATTTGGTCAAGTTTCAAGGAGCTAGCACAAACCGTGTTTGATTTAGAGTTTCAAACACATCTATCTATATAGCAGAAAACAGAGTGAAACCTAAAAATTCAAAGTGTTACTGGAAACGAACACTTGAACCTAGAAGAGTGAAAATTGTGCAGCCAAGTGGGCTTAGTGAACTGATCATTACCACCAAGTATCATCAAGATTTGGTGAAAAAATGGTTGCTGAGATTTCAGCAAACGAGTAGTTTTTTGGAAGCTTGGCAACCCCTTTCAAATGAAAGTGTTCTTCGCCAGTCTCTGCATGGGGTACTTCAAGAGGAAACAAACCATAGAGATAGAACTTAGAACTACTTCATTTTGTCAAGTTTCAAGGAGCTAGCACAAACCGTGTTTGATTTAGAGTTTCAAACACATCTATCTATATAGCAGAAAACAGAGTGAAACCTAAAAATTCAAACTGTTACTGGAAACGAACGCTTGAACCTAGAAGAGTGAAAGTCGGGCAGCCAAGTGGGATTAGTGAACTGATCATTACCACCAAGTATCATCAAGATTTGGTGAAAAAATGTTTGCTGAGATTTCAGCAAACTAGTAGTTTTTTGGAAGCTTGGCAACCCTTTCAAACGAAAGTGTTTTTCGCCAGTTTCTGCATGGGGTACTTCAAGAGGAAACAAACCATAGAGATAGAACTTAGAACTACTTCATTTTGTCAAGTTTCAAGGAGCTAGCACAAACCGTGTTTGATTTAGAGTTTCAAACACATCTATCTATATAGCAGAAAACAGAGTGAAACCTAAAAATTCAAAGTGTTACTGGAAACGAACGCTTGAACCTAGAAGAGTGAAAGTTGGGCAGCCAAGTGGGCTTAGTGAACTGATCATTACCACCAAGTATCATCAAGATTTGGTGAAAAAATGTTTGCTGAGATTTCAGCAAACGAGTAGTTTTTTGGAAGCTTGGCAACCCCTTTCAAACGAAAGTGTTCTTCGCCAGTCTCTGCATGGGGTACTTCAAGAGGAAACAAACCATAGAGATAGAACTTAGAACTACTTCATTTTGTCAAGTTTCACGGAGCTAGCACAAACCGTGTTTGATTTAGAGTTTCAAACACATCTATCTATATAGCAGAAAACAGAGTGAAACCTAAAAATTCAAACTGTTACTGGAAACGAACGCTTGAACCTAGAAAAGTGAAAGTTGGGCAGCCAAGTGGGATTAGTGAACTGATCATTACCACCAAGTATCATCAAGATTTGGTGAAAAAATGTTTGCTGAGATTTCAGCAAACTAGTAGTTTTTTGGAAGCTTGGCAACCCCTTTCAAACGAAAGTGTTTTTCGCCAGTCTCTGCATGGGGTACTTCAAGAGGAAACAAACCATAGAGATAGAACTTAGAACTACTTCATTTGTTCAAGTTTCAAGGAGCTAGCACAAACTGTGTTTGATTTAGAATTCCAAACACAGCTATCTATGTTGGAGAAAACAGAGTGAAACCTAAAAATTCAAACAGTCACTGGAAACGAAAGCTTCAACCTAGAAGAATAAAATTTGGGCAGCCAAGTGGGATTAGTGAACTGATCATTACCACCAAGTATCATCAAGATTTGGTGAAAAAATGTTTGCTGAGATTTCAGCAAACTAGTAGTTTTTTGGAAGCTTGGCAACCCCTTTAAAACGAAAGTGTTTTTCGCCAGTCTCTGCATGGGGTACTTCAGGAGGAAACAAACCATAGAGATAGAACTTAGAACTACTTCATTTGGTCAAGTTTCAAGGAGCTAGCACAAACCGTGTTTGATTTAGAGTTTCAGACACATCTATCTATATAGCAGAAAACAGAGTGAAACCTAAATATTCAAAGTGTTACTGGAAACGAACGCTTGAACCTAGAAGAGTGAAAGTTGGGCAGCCAAGTGGGATTAGTGAACTGATCATTACCACCAAGTATCATCAAGATTTGGTGAAAAAATGTTTGCTGAGATTTCAGCAAACTAGTAGTTTTTTGGAAGCTTGGCAACCCCTTTCAAACGAAAGTGTTTTTCGCCAGTCTCTGCATGGGGTACTTCAAGAGGAAACAAACCATAGAGATAGAACTTAAAACTACTTCATTTGGTCAAGTTTCAAGGAGCTAGCACAAACCGTGTTTGATTTAGAGTTTCAAAGACATCTATCTATATATCAGAAAACAGAGTGAAACCTAAAAATTCAAAGTGTTACTGGAAACGAACGCTTGAACCTAGAAGAGTGAAAATTGGGCAACCAAGTGGGCTTAGTGAACTGATCATTACCACCAAGTATCATCAAGATTTGGTGAAAAAATTGTTGCTGAGATTTCAGCAAACGAGTAGTTTTTTGGAAGCTTGGCAACCCCTTTCAAACGAAAGTGTTCTTCGCCAGTCTCTGCATGGGGTACTTCAGAGGAAACAAACCATAGAGATAGAACTTAGAACTACTTCATTTTGTCAAGTTTCACGGAGCTAGCACAAACCGTGTTTGATTTAGAGTTTCAAACACATCTATCTATATAGCAGAAAACAGAGTGAAACCAAAAAATTCAAACTGTTACTGGAAACGAACGCTTGAACCTAGAAAAGTGAAAGTTGGGCAGCCAAGTCGGATTAGTGAACTGATCATTACCACCAAGTATCATCAAGATTTGGTGAAAAAATGTTTGCTGAGATTTCAGCAAACTAGTAGTTTTTTGGAAGCTTGGCAACCCCTTTCAAACGAAAGTGTTTTTCGCCAGTCTCTGCATGGGGTACTTCAAGAGGAAACAAACCATAGAGATAGAACTTAGAACTACTTCATTTTGTCAAGTTTCAAGGAGCTACGACAAACCGTGTTTGATTTAGAATTCCAAACACAGCTATCTATGTTGGAGAAAACAGAGTGAAACCTAAAAATTCAAACAGTCACTGGAAACGAAAGCTTCAACCTAGAAGAATAAAATTTGGGCAGCCAAGTGGGATTAGTGAACTGATCATTACCACCAAGTATCATCAAGATTTGGTGAAAAAATGTTTGCTGAGATTTCAGCAAACTAGTAGTTTTTTCGAAGCTTGGCAACCCCTTTAAAACGAAAGTGTTTTTCGCCAGTCTCTGCATGGGGTACTTCAAGAGGAAACAAACCATAGAGATAGAACTTAGAACTACTTCATTTTGTCAAGTTTCACGGAGCTAGCACAAACCTTGTTTGAATTAGAGTTTCAAACACATCTATCTATATAGCAGAAAGCAGAGTGAAACCTAAAAATTCAAACTGTTACTGGAAACGAACGCTTGAACCTAGAAGAGTGAAAGTTGGGCAGCCAAGTGGGATTAGTGAACTGATCATTACCACCAAGTATCATCAAGATTTGGTGAAAAAATGTTTGCTGAGATTTCAGCAAACTAGTAGTTTTTTGGAAGCTTGGCAAACCCTTTAAAACGAAAGTGTTTTTCGCCAGTCTCTGCATGGGGTACTTCAGGAGGAAACAAACCATAGAGATAGAACTTAGAACTACTTCATTTGGTCAAGTTTCAAGGAGCTAGCACAAACCGTGTTTGATTTAGAGTTTCAAACACATCTATCTATATAGCAGAAAACAGAGTGAAACCTAAAAATTCAAAGTGTTACTGGAAACGAACACTTGAACCTAGAAGAGTGAAAATTGTGCAGCCAAGTGGGCTTAGTGAACTGATCATTACCACCAAGTATCATCAAGATTTGGTGAAAAAATGGTTGCTGAGATTTCAGCAAACGAGTAGTTTTTTGGAAGCTTGGCAACCCCTTTCAAATGAAAGTGTTCTTCGCCAGTCTCTGCATGGGGTACTTCAAGAGGAAACAAACCATAGAGATAGAACTTAGAACTACTTCATTTTGTCAAGTTTCAAGGAGCTAGCACAAACCGTGTTTGATTTAGAGTTTCAAACACATCTATCTATATAGCAGAAAACAGAGTGAAACCTAAAAATTCAAACTGTTACTGGAAACGAACGCTTGAACCTAGAAGAGTGAAAGTCGGGCAGCCAAGTGGGATTAGTGAACTGATCATTACCACCAAGTATCATCAAGATTTGGTGAAAAAATGTTTGCTGAGATTTCAGCAAACTAGTAGTTTTTTGGAAGCTTGGCAACCCCTTTCAAACGAAAGTGTTTTTCGCCAGTTTCTGCATGGGGTACTTCAAGAGGAAACAAACCATAGAGATAGAACTTAGAACTACTTCATTTTGTCAAGTTTCAAGGAGCTAGCACAAACCGTGTTTGATTTAGAGTTTCAAACACATCTATCTATATAGCAGAAAACAGAGTGAAACCTAAAAATTCAAAGTGTTACTGGAAACGAACGCTTGAACCTAGAAGAGTGAAAGTTGGGCAGCCAAGTGGGCTTAGTGAACTGATCATTACCACCAAGTATCATCAAGATTTGGTGAAAAAATGTTTGCTGAGATTTCAGCAAACGAGTAGTTTTTTGGAAGCTTGGCAACCCCTTTCAAACGAAAGTGTTCTTCGCCAGTCTCTGCATGGGGTACTTCAAGAGGAAACAAACCATAGAGATAGAACTTAGAACTACTTCATTTTGTCAAGTTTCACGGAGCTAGCACAAACCGTGTTTGATTTAGAGTTTCAAACACATCTATCTATATAGCAGAAAACAGAGTGAAACCTAAAAATTCAAACTGTTACTGGAAACGAACGCTTGAACCTAGAAAAGTGAAAGTTGGGCAGCCAAGTGGGATTAGTGAACTGATCATTACCACCAAGTATCATCAAGATTTGGTGAAAAAATGTTTGCTGAGATTTCAGCAAACTAGTAGTTTTTTGGAAGCTTGGCAACCCCTTTCAAACGAAAGTGTTTTTCGCCAGTCTCTGCATGGGGTACTTCAAGAGGAAACAAACCATAGAGATAGAACTTAGAACTACTTCATTTGTTCAAGTTTCAAGGAGCTAGCACAAACTGTGTTTGATTTAGAATTCCAAACACAGCTATCTATGTTGGAGAAAACAGAGTGAAACCTAAAAATTCAAACAGTCACTGGAAACGAAAGCTTCAACCTAGAAGAATAAAATTTGGGCAGCCAAGTGGGATTAGTGAACTGATCATTACCACCAAGTATCATCAAGATTTGGTGAAAAAATGTTTGCTGAGATTTCAGCAAACTAGTAGTTTTTTGGAAGCTTGGCAACCCCTTTAAAACGAAAGTGTTTTTCGCCAGTCTCTGCATGGGGTACTTCAGGAGGAAACAAACCATAGAGATAGAACTTAGAACTACTTCATTTGGTCAAGTTTCAAGGAGCTAGCACAAACCGTGTTTGATTTAGAGTTTCAGACACATCTATCTATATAGCAGAAAACAGAGTGAAACCTAAAAATTCAAAGTGTTACTGGAAACGAACGCTTGAACCTAGAAGAGTGAAAATTGTGCAGCCAAGTGGGCTTAGTGAACTGATCATTACCACCAAGTATCATCAAGATTTGGTGAAAAAATGGTTGCTGAGATTTCAGCAAACTTGTAGTTTTTTGGAAGCTTGGCAACCCCTTTCAAACGAAAGTGTTCTTCGCCAGTCTCTGCATGGGGTACTTCAAGAGGAAACAAACCATAGAGATAGAACTTAGAACTACTTCATTTTGTCAAGTTTCAGGGAGCTAGCACAAACCGTGTTTGATTTAGAGTTTCAAACACATCTATCTATATAGCAGAAAACAGAGTGAAACCTAAAAATTCAAACTGTTACTGGAAACGAACGCTTGAACCTAGAAAAGTGAAAGTTGGGCAGCCAAGTGGGCTTAGTGAACTGATCATTACCACCAAGTATCATCAAGATTTGGTGAAAAAATGTTTGCTGAGATTTCAGCAAACTAGTAGTTTTTTGGAAGCTTGGCAACCCCTTTCAAACGAAAGTGTTTTTCGCCAGTCTCTGCATGGGGTACTTCAAGAGGAAACAAACCATAGAGATAGAACTTAGAACTACTTCATTTGTTCAAGTTTCAAGGAGCTAGCACAAACCGTGTTTGATTTAGAATTCCAAACACAGCTATCTATGTTGGAGAAAACAGAGTGAAACCTAAAAATTCAAACAGTCACTGGAAACGAAAGCTTCAACCTAGAAGAATAAAATTTGGGCAGCCAAGTGGGATTAGTGAACTGATCATTACCACCAAGTATCATCAAGATTTGGTGAAAAAATGTTTGCTGAGATTTCAGCAAACTAGTAGTTTTTTCGAAGCTTGGCAACCCCTTTAAAACGAAAGTGTTTTTCGCCAGTCTCTGCATGGGGTACTTCAGGAGGAAACAAACCATAGAGATAGAACTTAGAACTACTTCATTTGGTCAAGTTTCAAGGAGCTAGCACAAACCGTGTTTGATTTAGAGTTTCAAACATATCTATCTATATAGCAGAAAACAGAGTGAAACATAAAAATTCAAAGTGTTACTGGAAACGAACGCTTGAACCTAGAAGAGTGAAAATTGGGCAGCCAAGTAGACTTAGTGAACTGATCATTACCACCAAGTATCATCAAGATTTGGTGAAAAAATTGTTGCTGAGATTTCAGCAAACGAGTAGTTTTTTGTAAGCTTGGCAACCCCTTTCAAATGAAAGTGTTCTTCGCCAGTCTCTGCATGGGGTACTTCAAGAGGAAACAAACCATAGAGATAGAACTTAGAACTACTTCATTTGGTCAAGTTTCAAGGAGCTAGCACAAACCGTGTTTGATTTAGAGTTTCAAACACATCTATCTATACAGCAGAAAACAGAGTGAAACCTAAAAATTCAAAGTGTTACTGGAAACGAACGCTTGAACCTAGAAGAGTGAAAATTGGGCAGCCAAGTGGGCTTAGTGAACTGATCATTACCACCAAGTATCATCAAGATTTGGTGAAAAAATGGTTGCTGAGATTTCAGCAAACGAGTAGTTTTTTGGAAGCTTGGCAACCCCTTTAAAACGAAAGTGTTTTTCGCCAGTCTCTGCATGGGGTACTTCAAGAGGAAACAAACCATAGAGATAGAACTTAGAACTGCTTCATTTGTTCAAGTTTCAAGGAGCTAGCACAAACCGTGTTTGATTTAGAATTCCAAACACAGCTATCTATGTTGGAGAAAACAGAGTGAAACCTAAAAATTCAAACAGTCACTGGAAACGAAAGCTTCAACCTAGAAGAGTGAAAATTGGGCAGCCAAGTGGGCTTAGTGAACTGATCATTACCACCAAGTATCATCAAGATTTGGTGAAAAAATGTTTGCTGAGATTTCAGCAAACTAGTAGTTTTTTGGAAGCTTGGCAACCCCTTTCAAACGAAAGTGTTCTTCGCCAGTCTCTGCATGGGGTACTTCAAGAGGAAAGAAACCATAGAGATAGAACTTAGAACTACTTCATTTTGTCAAGTTTCACGGAGCTAGCACAAACCGTGTTTGATTTAGAATTTCAAACACATCTATCTATATAGCAGGAAACAGAGTGAAACCTAAAAATTCAAACTGTTACTGGAAACGAACGCTTGAACCTAGAAGAGTGAAAGTTGGGCAGCCAAGTGGGATTAGTGAACTGATCATTACCACCAAGTATCATCAAGATTTGGTGAAAAAATGGTTGCTGAGATTTCAGCAAACGAGTAGTTTTTTGGAAGCCTGGCAACCCCTTTCAAACGAAAGTGTTCTTCGCCAGTCTCTGCATGGGGTACTTCAGGAGAAAACAAACCATAGAGATAGAACTTAGAACTACTTCATTTTGTCAAGTTTCACGGAGCTAGCACAAACCGTGTTTGATTTAGAATTTCAAACACATCTATCTATATAGCAGAAAACAGAGTGAAACCTAAAAATTCAAACTGTTACTGGAAACGAACGCTTGAACCTAGAAGAGTGAAAGTTGGGCAGCCAAGTGGGATTAGTGAACTGATCATTACCACCAAGTATCATCAATATTTGGTGAAAAAATGTTTGCTGAGATTTCAGCAAACGAGTAGTTTTTTGGAAGCCTGGCAACCCCTTTCAAACGAAAGTGTTCTTCGCCAGTCTCTGTATGGGGTACTTCAGGAGAAAACAAACCATAGAGATAGAACTTAGAACTACTTCATTTTGTCAAGTTTCACGGAGCTAGCACAAACCGTGTTTGATTTAGAATTTCAAACACATCTATCTATATAGCAGAAAACAGAGTGAAACCTAAAAATTCAAACTGTTACTGAAAACGAACGCTTGAACCTAGAAGAGTGAAAGTTGGGCAGCCAAGTGGGATTAGTGAACTGATCATTACCACCAAGTATCATCAAGATTTGGTGAAAAAATGGTTGCTGAGATTTCAGCAAACGAGTAGTTTTTTGGAAGCTTGGCAACCCCTTTCAAACGAAAGTGTTCTTCGCCAGTCTCTGCATGGGGTACTTCAAGGGGAAACAAACCATAGAGATAGAACTTAGAACTACTTCATTTTGTCAAGTTTCACGGAGCTAGCACAAACCGTGTTTGATTTAGAGTTTCAAACACATCTATCTATATAGCAGAAAACAGAGTGAAACCTATAAATTCAAACTGTTACTGGAAACGAACGCTTGAACCTAGAAGATTGAAAGTTGGGCAGCCAAGTGGGATTAGTGAACTGATCATTACCACCAAGTATCATCAAGATTTGGTGAAAAAATGTTTGCTGAGATTTCAGCAAACTAGTAGTTTTTTGGAAGCTTGGCAACCCCTTTCAAACGAAAGTGTTTTTCGCCAGTCTCTGCATGGGGTACTTCAAGAGGAAACAAACCATAGAGATAGAACTTAGAACTACTTCATTTGTTCAAGTTTCAAGGAGCTAGCACAAACCGTGTTTGATTTAGAATTCCAAACACAGCTATCTATGTTGGAGAAAACAGAGTGAAACCTAAAAATTCAAACAGTCACTGGAAACGAAAGCTTCAACCTAGAAGAATAAAATTTGGGCAGCCAAGTGGGATTAGTGAACTGATCATTACCACCAAGTATCATCAAGATTTGGTGAAAAAATGTTTGCTGAGATTTCAGCAAACTAGTAGTTTTTTCGAAGCTTGGCAACCCCTTTAAAACGAAAGTGTTTTTCGCCAGTCTCTGCATGGGGTACTTCAGGAGGAAACAAACCATAGAGATAGAACTTAGAACTACTTCATTTGGTCAAGTTTCAAGGAGCTAGCACAAACCGTGTTTGATTTAGAGTTTCAAATATATCTATCTATATAGCAGAAAACAGAGTGAAACATAAAAATTCAAAGTGTTACTGGAAACGAACGCTTGAACCTAGAAGAGTGAAAATTGGGCAGCCAAGTAGACTTAGTGAACTGATCATTACCACCAAGTATCATCAAGATTTGGTGAAAAAATTGTTGCTGAGATTTCAGCAAACGAGTAGTTTTTTGTAAGCTTGGCAACCCCTTTCAAATGAAAGTGTTCTTCGCCAGTCTCTGCATGGGGTACTTCAAGAGGAAACAAACCATAGAGATAGAACTTAGAACTACTTCATTTGGTCAAGTTTCAAGGAGCTAGCACAAACCGTGTTTGATTTAGAGTTTCAAACACATCTATCTATACAGCAGAAAACAGAGTGAAACCTAAAAATTCAAAGTGTTACTGGAAACGAACGCTTGAACCTAGAAGAGTGAAAATTGGGCAGCCAAGTGGGCTTAGTGAACTGATCATTACCACCAAGTATCATCAAGATTTTTTGAAAAAATGGTTGCTGAGATTTCAGCAAACGAGTAGTTTTTTGGAAGCTTGGCAACCCCTTTAAAACGAAAGTGTTTTTCGCCAGTCTCTGCATGGGGTACTTCAAGAGGAAACAAACCATAGAGATAGAACTTAGAACTGCTTCATTTGTTCAAGTTTCAAGGAGCTAGCACAAACCGTGTTTGATTTAGAATTCCAAACACAGCTATCTATGTTGGAGAAAACAGAGTGAAACCTAAAAATTCAAACAGTCACTGGAAACGAAAGCTTCAACCTAGAAGAGTGAAAATTGGGCAGCCAAGTGGGCTTAGTGAACTGATCATTACCACCAAGTATCATCAAGATTTGGTGAAAAAATGTTTGCTGAGATTTCAGCAAACTAGTAGTTTTTTGGAAGCTTGGCAACCCCTTTCAAACGAAAGTGTTCTTCGCCAGTCTCTGCATGGGGTACTTCAAGAGGAAAGAAACCATAGAGATAGAACTTAGAACTACTTCATTTTGTCAAGTTTCACGGAGCTAGCACAAACCGTGTTTGATTTAGAATTTCAAACACATCTATCTATATAGCAGGAAACAGAGTGAAACCTAAAAATTCAAACTGTTACTGGAAACGAACGCTTGAACCTAGAAGAGTGAAAGTTGGGCAGCCAAGTGGGATTAGTGAACTGATCATTACCACCAAGTATCATCAAGATTTGGTGAAAAAATGGTTGCTGAGATTTCAGCAAACGAGTAGTTTTTTGGAAGCCTGGCAACCCCTTTCAAACGAAAGTGTTCTTCGCCAGTCTCTGCATGGGGTACTTCAGGAGAAAACAAACCATAGAGATAGAACTTAGAACTACTTCATTTTGTCAAGTTTCACGGAGCTAGCACAAACCGTGTTTGATTTAGAATTTCAAACACATCTATCTATATAGCAGAAAACAGAGTGAAACCTAAAAATTCAAACTGTTACTGGAAACGAACGCTTGAACCTAGAAGAGTGAAAGTTGGGCAGCCAAGTGGGATTAGTGAACTGATCATTACCACCAAGTATCATCAATATTTGGTGAAAAAATGTTTGCTGAGATTTCAGCAAACGAGTAGTTTTTTGGAAGCCTGGCAACCCCTTTCAAACGAAAGTGTTCTTCGCCAGTCTCTGCATGGGGTACTTCAGGAGAAAACAAACCATAGAGATAGAACTTAGAACTACTTCATTTTGTCAAGTTTCACGGAGCTAGCACAAACCGTGTTTGATTTAGAATTTCAAACACATCTATCTATATAGCAGAAAACAGAGTGAAACCTAAAAATTCAAACTGTTACTGGAAACGAACGCTTGAACCTAGAAGAGTGAAAGTTGGGCAGCCAAGTGGGATTAGTGAACTGATCATTACCACCAAGTATCATCAAGATTTGGTGAAAAAATGGTTGCTGAGATTTCAGCAAACGAGTAGTTTTTTGGAAGCTTGGCAACCCCTTTCAAACGAAAGTGTTATTCGCCAGTCTCTGCATGGGGTACTTCAAAGGGAAACAAACCATAGAGATAGAACTTAGAACTACTTCATTTTGTCAAGTTTCACGGAGCTAGCACAAACCGTGTTTGATTTAGAGTTTCAAACACATCTATCTATATAGCAGAAAACAGAGTGAAACCTAAAAATTCAAACTGTTACTGGAAACGAACGCTTGAACCTAGAAGAGTGAAAGTTGGGCAGCCAAGTGGGATTAGTGAACTGATCATTACCACCAAGTATCATCAAGATTTGGTGAAAAAATGTTTGCTGAGATTTCAGCAAACTAGTAGTTATTTTGAAGCTTGGCAACCCCTTTCAAACGAAAGTGTTTTTCGCCAGTCTCTGCATGGGGTACTTCAGGAGGAAACAAACCATAGAGATAGAACTTAGAACTACTTCATTTGGTCAAGTTTCAAGGAGCTAGCACAAACCGTGTTTGATTTAGAGTTTCAAACACATCTATCTATATAGCAGAAAACAGAGTGAAACCTAAAAATTCAAAGTGTTACTAAAAACGAACGCTTGAACCTAGAAGAGTGAAAATTGGGCAGCCAAGTGGGCTTAGTGAACTGATCATTACCACCAAGTATCATCAAGATTTGGTGAAAAAATGTTTGCTGAGATTTCAGCCAACTAGTAGTTTTTTCGAAGCTTGGCAACCCCTTTAAAACGAAAGTGTTTTTCGCCAGTCTCTGCATGGGGTACTTCAAGAGGAAACAAACCATAGAGATAGAACTTAGAACTACTTCATTTGGTCAAGTTTCAAGGAGCTAGCACAAACCGTGTTTGATTTAGAGTTTCAAACATATCTATCTATATAGCAGAAAACAGAGTGAAACATAAAAATTCAAAGTGTTACTGGAAACGAACGCTTGAACCTTGAAGAGTGAAAATTGGGCAGCCAAGTGGGCTTAGTGAACTGATCATTACCACCAAGTATCATCAAGATTTGGTGAAAAAATTGTTGCTGAGATTTCAGCAAACTAGTAGTTTTTTGTAAGCATGGCAACCCCTTTCAAACGAAAGTGTTCTTCGCCAGTCTCTGCATGGGGTACTTCAAGAGGAAACAAACCATAGAGATAGAACTTAGAACTCCTTCATTTGGTCAAGTTTCAAGGAGCTAGCACAAACCGTGTTTGATTTAGAGTTTCAAACACATCTATCTATATAGCAGAAAACAGAGTGAAACCTAAAAATTCAAACTGTTACTGGAAACGAACGCTTGAACCTAGAAGAGTGAAAGTTGGGCAGCCAAGTGGGATTAGTGAACTGATCATTACCACCAAGTATCATCAAGATTTGGTGAAAAAATGTTTGCTGAGATTTCAGCAAACTAGTAGTTTTTTGGAAGCTTGGCAACCCCTTTCAAACGAAAGTGTTTTTCGCCAGTTTCTGCATGGGGTACTTCAAGAGGAAACAAACCATAGAGATAGAACTTAGAACTACTTCATTTTGTCAAGTTTCAAGGAGCTAGCACAAACCGTGTTTGATTTAGAGTTTCAAACACATCTATCTATATAGCAGAAAACAGAGTGAAACCTAAAAATTCAAAGTGTTACTGGAAACGAACGCTTGAACCTAGAAGAGTGAAAATTGGGCAGCCAAGTGGGCTTAGTGAACTGATCATTACCACCAAGTATCATCAAGATTTGGTGAAAAAATGTTTGCTGAGATTTCAGCAAACGAGTAGTTTTTTGGAAGCTTGGCAACCCCTTTCAAACGAAAGTGTTCTTCGCCAGTCTCTGCATGGGGTACTTCAAGAGGAAACAAACCATAGAGATAGAACTTAGAACTACTTCATTTTGTCAAGTTTCACGGAGCTAGCACAAACCGTGTTTGATTTAGAATTTCAAACACATCTATCTATACAGCAGAAAACAGAGTGAAACCTAAAAATTCAAAGTGTTACTGGAAACGAACGCTTGAACCTAGAAGAGTTAAAGTGGGGCAGCCAAGTGGGATTAGTGAACTGATCATTACCACCAAGTATCATCAAGATTTGGTGAAAAAATGTTTGCTGAGATTTCAGCAAACGAGTAGTTTTTTGGAAGCTTGGCAACCCCTTTCAAACGAAAGTGTTCTTCGCCAGTCTCTGCATGGGGTACTTCAAGGGGAAACAAACCATAGAGATAGAACTAAGAACTACTTCATTTGTTCAAGTTTCAAGGAGCTAGCACAAACCGTGTTTGATTTAGAATTCCAAACACAGCTATCTATGTTGGAGAAAACAGAGTGAAACCTAAAAATTCAAACAGTCACTGGAAACGAAAGCTTCAACCTAGAAGAATAAAATTTGGGCAGCCAAGTGGGATTAGTGAACTGACCATTACCACCAAGTATCATCAAGATTTGGTGAAAAAATGTTTGCTGAGATTTCAGCCAACTAGTAGTTTTTTCGAAGCTTGGCAACCCCTTTAAAATGAAAGTGTTTTTCGCCAGTCTCTGCATGGGGTACTTCAAGAGGAAATAAACCATAGAGATAGAACTTAGAACTACTTCATTTGGTCAAGTTTCAAGGAGCTAGCACAAACCGTGTTTGATTTAGAGTTTCAAACATATCTATCTATATAGCAGAAAACAGAGTGAAACCTAAAAATTCAAACTGTTACTGGAAACGAATGCTGGAACCTAGAAGATTGAAAGTTGAGCAGCCAAGTGGGATTAGTGAACTGATCATTACCACCAAGTATCATCAAGATTTGGTGAAAAAATGTTTGCTGAGATTTCAGCAAACTAGTAGTTTTTTGGAAGCTTGGCAACCCCTTTAAAACGAAAGTGTTTTTCGCCAGTCTCTGCATGGGGTACTTCAGGAGGAAACAAACCATAGAGATAGAACTTAGAACTACTTCATTTGGTCAAGTTTCAAGGAGCTAGCACAAACCGTGTGTGATTTAGAGTTTCAAAAACATCTATCTATATAGCAGAAAACAGAGTGAAACCTAAAAATTCAAAGTGTTACTGGAAACGAACGCTTGAACCTAGAAGAGTGAAAATTGGGCAGCCAAGTGGGCTTAGTGAACTGATGATTACCACCAAGTATCATCAAGATATGGTGAAAAAATGGTTGCTGAGATTTCAGCAAACTAGTAGTTTTTTGGAAGCTTGGCAACCCCTTTCAAACGAAAGTGTTCTTCGCCAGTCTCTGCATGGGGCACTTCAAGAGGAAACAAACCATAGAGATAGAACTTAGAACTACTTCATTTTGTCAAGTTTCACGGAGCTAGCACAAACCGTGTTTGATTTAGAGTTTCAAACACATCTGTCTATATAGCAGAAAACAGAGTGAAACCTAAAAATTCAAACTGTTACTGGAAACGAACGCTTGAACCTAGAAAAGTGAAAGTTGGGCAGCCAAGTGGGATTAGTGAACTGATCATTACCACCAAGTATCATCAAGATTTCGTGAAAAAATGGTTGCTGAGATTTCAGCAAACTAGTAGTTTTTTGGAAGCTTGGCAACCCCTTTCAAACGAAAGTGTTTTTCGCCAGTCTCTGCATGGGGTACTTCAAGAGGAAACAAACCATAGAGATAGAACTTAGAACTACTTCATTTGTTCAAGTTTCAAGGAGCTAGCACAAACCGTGTTTGATTTAGAATTCCAAACACAGCTATCTATGTTGGAAAAAACAGAGTGAAACCTAAAAATTCAAACAGTCACTGGAAACGAAAGCTTCAACCTAGAAGAATAAAATTTGGGCAGCCAAGTGGGATTAGTGAACTGATCATTACCACCAAGTATCATCAAGATTTGGTGAAAAAATGTTTGCTGAGATTTCAGCCAACTAGTAGTTTTTTCGAAGCTTGGCAACCCCTTTAAAACGAAAGTGTTTTTCGCCAGTCTCTGCATGGGGTACTTCAAGAGGAAATAAACCATAGAGATAGAACTTAGAACTACTTCATTTGGTCAAGTTTCAAGGAGCTAGCACAAACCGTGTTTGATTTAGAGTTTCAAACATATCTATCTATATAGCAGAAAACATAGTGAAACATAAAAATTCAAAGTGTTACTGGAAACGAACGCTTGAACCTTGAAAAGTGAAAATTGGGCAGCCAAGTGGGCTTAGTGAACTGATCATTACCACCAAGTATCATCAAGATTTGGTGAAAAAATTGTTGCTGAGATTTCAGCAAACTAGTAGTTTTTTGTAAGCTTGGCAACCCCTGTCAAACGAAAGTGTTCTTCGCCAGTCTCTGCATGGGGTACTTCAAGAGGAAACAAACCATAGAGATAGAACTTAGAACTCCTTCATTTGGTCAAGTTTCAAGGAGCTAGCACAAACCGTGTTTGATTTAGAGTTTCAAACACATCTATCTATATAGCAGAAAACAGAGTGAAACCTAAAAATTCAAACTGTTACTGGAAACGAACGCTTGAACCTAGAAGAGTGAAAGTTGGGCAGCCAAGTGGGATTAGTGAACTGATCATTACCACCAAGTATCATCAAGATTTGGTGAAAAAATGTTTGCTGAGATTTCAGCAAACTTGTAGTTTTTTGGAAGCTTGGCAACCCCTTTCAAACGAAAGTGTTTTTCGCCAGTTTCTGCATGGGGTACTTCAAGAGGAAACAAACCATAGAGATAGAACTTAGAACTACTTCATTTTGTCAAGTTTCAAGGAGCTAGCACAAACCGTGTTTGATTTAGAGTTTCAAACACATCTATCTATATAGCAGAAAACAGAGTGAAACCTAAAAATTCAAAGTGTTACTGGAAACGAACGCTTGAACCTAGAAGAGTGAAAATTGGGCAGCCAAGTGGGCTTAGTGAACTGATCATTACCACCAAGTATCATCAAGATTTGGTGAAAAAATTTTTGCTGAGATTTCAGCAAACGAGTAGTTTTTTGGAAGCTTGGCAACCCCTTTCAAACGAAAGTGTTCTTCGCCAGTCTCTGCATGGGGTACTTCAAGAGGAAACAAACCATAGAGATAGAACTTAGAACTACTTCATTTTGTCAAGTTTCACGGAGCTAGCACAAACCGTGTTTGATTTAGAATTTCAAACACATCTATCTATATAGCAGAAAACCGAGTGAAACCTAAAAATTCAAAGTGTTACTGGAAACGAACGCTTGAACCTAGAAGAGTTAAAGTGGGGCAGCCAAGTGGGATTAGTGAACTGATCATTACCACCAAGTATCATCAAGATTTCGTGAAAAAATGTTTGCTGAGATTTCAGCAAACGAGTAGTTTTTTGGAAGCTTGGCAACCCCTTTCAAAAGAAAGTGTTCTTCGCCAGTCTCTGCATGGGGTACTTCAAGGGGAAAAAAACCATAGAGATAGAACTTAGAACTACTTCATTTTGTCAAGTTTCACGGAGCTAGCACAAACCGTGTTTGATTTAGAGTTTCAAACACATCTATCTATATAGCAGAAAACAGAGTGAAACCTAAAAATTCAAACTGTTACTGGAAACGAACGCTTGAACCTAGAAGATTGAAAGTTGAGCAGCCAAGTGGGATTAGTCAACTGATCATTACCACCAAGTATCATCAAGTTTTGGTGAAAAAATGTTTGCTGAGATTTCAGCAAACTAGTAGTTTTTTGGAAGCTTGGCAACCCCTTTAAAACGAAAGTGTTTTTCGCCAGTCTCTGCATGGGGTACTTCAGGAGGAAACAAACCATAGAGATAGAACTTAGAACTACTTCATTTGGTCAAGTTTCAAGGAGCTAGCACAAACCGTGTGTGATTTAGAGTTTCAAACACATCTATCTATATAGCAGAAAACAGAGTGAAACCTAAAAATTCAAAGTGTTACTGGAAACGAACGCTTGAACCTAGAAGAGTGAAAATTGGGCAGCCAAGTGGGCTTAGTGAACTGATCATTACCACCAAGTATCATCAAGATTTGGTGAAAAAATGGTTGCTGAGATTTCAGCAAACTAGTAGTTTTTTGGAAGCTTGGCAACCCCTTTCAAACGAAAGTGTTTTTCGCCAGTTTCTTCATGGGGTACTTCAAGAGGAAACAAACCATAGAGATAGAACTTAGAACTACTTCATTTTGTCAAGTTTCACGGAGCTAGCACAAACCGTGTTTGATTTAGAGTTTCAAACACATCTGTCTATATAGCAGAAAACAGAGTGAAACCTAAAAATTCAAACTGTTACTGGAAACGAACGCTTGAACCTAGAAAAGTGAAAGTTGGGCAGCCAAGTGGGATTAGTGAACTGATCATTACCACCAAGTATCATCAAGATTTGGTGAAAAAATGTTTGCTGAGATTTCAGCAAACTTGTAGTTTTTTGGAAGCTTGGCAACCCCTTTAAAACGAAAGTGTTTTTCGCCAGTCTCTGCATGGGGTACTTCAAGAGGAAACAAACCATAGAGATAGAACTTAGAACTACTTCATTTGGTCAAGTTTCAAGGAGCTAGCACAAACCGTGTTTGATTTAGAGTTTCAAACATATCTATCTATATAGCAGAAAACAGAGTGAAACATAAAAATTCAAAGTGTTACTGGAAACGAACGCTTGAACCTTGAAGAGTGAAAATTGGGCAGCCAAGTGGGCTTAGTGAACTGATCATTACCACCAAGTATCATCAAGATTTGGTGAAAAAATTGTTGCTGAGATTTCAGCAAACTACTAGTTTTTTGTAAGCTTGGCAACCCCTTTCAAACGAAAGTGTTCTTCGCCAGTCTCTGCATGGGGTACAACAAGAGGAAACAAACCATAGAGATAGAACTTAGAACTACTTCATTTGGTCAACTTTCAAGGAGCTAGCACAAACCGTGTTTGATTTAGAGTTTCAAACATATCTATCTATATAGCAGAAAACAGAGTGAAACCTAAAAATTCAAAGAGTTACTGGAAACGAACGCTTGAACCTAGAAGAGTGAAAGTTGGGCAGCCAAGTGGGATTAGTGAACTGATCATTACCGCCAAGTATCATCAAGATTTGGTGAAAAAATGTTTGCTGAGATTTCAGCAAACTAGTAGTTTTTTGGAAGCTTGGCCACCCCTTTCAACGAAAGTGTTTTTCGCCAGTTTCTGCATGGGGTACTTCAAGAGGAAACAAACCATAGAGATAGAACTTAGAACTACTTCATTTTGTCAAGTTTCAAGGAGCTAGCACAAACCGTGTTTGATTTAGAGTTTCAAACACATCTATCTATATAGCAGAAAACAGAGTGAAACTAAAAATTCAAAGTGTTACTGGAAACGAACGCTTGAACCTAGAAGAGTGAAAATTGGGCAGCCAAGTGGGCTTAGTGAACTGATCATTACCACCAAGTATCATCAAGATTTGGTGAAAAAATGTTTGCTGAGATTTCAGCAAACGAGTAGTTTTTTGGAAGCTTGGCAACCTTTTTCAAACGAAAGTGTTCTTCGCCAGTCTCTGCATGGGGTACTTCAAGAGGAAACAAACCATAGAGATAGAACTTAGAACTACTTCATTTTGTCAAGTTTCACGGAGCTAGCACAAACCGTGTTTGATTTAGAGTTTCAAACACATCTATCTATATAGCAGAAAACAGAGTGAAACCTAAAAATTCAAACTGTTACTGGAAACGAACGCTTGAACCTAGAAGATTGAAAGTTGGGCAGCCAAGTGGGATTAGTGAACTGATCATTACCACCAAGTATCATCAAGATTTGGTGAAAAAATGTTTGCTGAGATTTCAGCAAACTAGTAGTTTTTTGGAAGCTTGGCAACCCCTTTAAAACGAAAGTGTTTTTCGCCAGTCTCTGCATGGGGTAATTCAGGAGGAAACAAACCATAGAGATAGAACTTAGAACTACTTCATTTGGTCAAGTTTCAAGGAGCTAGCACAAACCGTGTGTGATTTAGAGTTTCAAACACATCTATCTATATAGCAGAAAACAGAGTGAAACCTAAAAATTCAAAGTGTTACTGGAAACGAACGCTTGAACCTAAAAGAGTGAAAATTGGGCAGCCAAGTGGGCTTAGTGAACTGATCATTACCACCAAGTATCATCAAGATTTGGTGAAAAAATGTTTGCTGAGATTTCAGCAAACTAGTAGTTTTTTGGAAGCTTGGCAACCCCTTTCAAACGAAAGTGTTCTTCGCCAGTCTCTGCATGGGGTACTTCAAGAGGAAACAAACCATAGAGATAGAACTTAGAACTACTTCATTTTGTCAAGTTTCACGGAGCTAGCACAAACCGTGTTTGATTTAGAGTTTCAAACACATCTGTCTGTATAGCAGAAAACAGAATGAAACCTAAAAATTCAAAGTGTTACTGGAAATGAACGCTATAACCTAGAAGAGTTAAAGTTGGGCAGCCAAGTGGGATTAGTGAACTGATCATTACCACCAAGTATCATCAAGATTTGGTGAAAAAATGTTTGCTGAGATTTCAGCAAACGAGTAGTTTTTTGGAAGCTTGGCAACCCCTTTCAAACGAAAGTGTTCTTCGCCAGTCTCTGCATGGGGTACTTCCAGGGGAAACAAACCATAGAGATAGAACTTAGAACTACTTCATTTGTTCAAGTTTCAAGGAGCTAGCACAAACCGTGTTTGATTTAGAATTCCAAACACAGCTATCTATGTTGGAGAAAACAGTGAAACCTAAAAATTCAAACAGTCACTGGAAACGAAAGCTTCAACGTAGAAGAATAAAATTTGGGCAGCCAAGTGGGATTAGTGAACTGATCATTACCACCAAGTATCATCAAGATTTGGTGAAAAAATATTTGCTGAGATTTCAGCAAACTAGTAGTTTTTTCGAAGATTGGCAACCCCTTTAAAACGAAAGTGTTTTTCGCCAGTCTCTGCATGGGGTACTTCAAGAGGAAACAAACCATAGAGATAGAACTTAGAACTACTTCATTTGGTCAAGTTTCAAGGAGCTAGCACAAACCGTGTTTGATTTAGAGTTTCAAACATATCTATCTATATAGCAGAAAACAGAGTGAAACCTAAAAATTCAAAGTGTTACTGGAAACGAACGCTTGAACCTAGAAGAGTGAAAATTGGGCAGCCAAGTGGCCTTAGTGAACTGATCATTACCACCAAGTATCATCAAGATTTGGTGAAAAAATGTTTGCTGAGATTTCAGCAAACGAGTAGTTTTTTGGAAGCTTGGCAACCCCTTTCAAACGAAAGTGTTCTTCGCCAGTCTCTGCATGGGGTACTTCAAGAGGAAACAAACCATAGAGATAGAACTTAGAACTACTTCATTTTGTCAAGTTTCACGGAGCTAGCACAAACCGTGTTTGATTTAGAGTTTCAAACACATCTATCTATATAGCAGAAAACAGAGTGAAACCTAAAAATTCAAACTGTTACTGGAAACGAACGCTTGAACCTAGAAGAGTGAAAGTTGGGCAGCCAAGTGGGATTAGTGAACTGATCATTACCACCACGTATCATCAAGATTTGGTGAAAAAATGTTTGCTGAGATTTCAGCAAACTAGTAGTTTTTTGGAAGATTGGCAACCCCTTTAAAACGAAAGTGTTTATCGCCAGTCTCTGCATGGGGTACTTCAGGAGGAAACAAACCATAGAGATAGAACTTAGAACTACTTCATTTGGTCAAGTTTCAAGGAGCTAGCACAAACCGTGTTTGATTTAGAGTTTCAAACACATCTATCTATATAGCAGAAAACAGAGTGAAACCTAAAAATTCAAACTGTTACTGGAAACGAACGCTTGAACCTAGAAAAGTGAAAGTTGGGCAGCCAAGTGGGATTAGTGCACTGATCATTACCACCAAGTATCATCAAGATTTGGTGAAAAATGTTTGCTGAGATTTCAGCAAACTAGTAGTTTTTGGAAGCTTGGCAACCCCTTTCAAACGAAAGTGTTTTTCGCCAGTCTCTGCATGGGGTACTTCAAGAGTAAACAAACCATAGAGATAGAACTTAGAACTGCTTCATTTGTTCAAGTTTCAAGGAGCTAGCACAAACCGTGTTTGATTTAGAATTCCAAACACAGCTATCTATGTTGGAGAAAACAGAGTGAAACCTAAAAATTCAAACAGTCACTGGAAACGAAAGCTTCAACCTAGAAGAATAAAATTTGGGCAGCCAAGTGGGATTAGTGAACTGATCATTACCACCAAGTATCATCAAGATTTGGTGAAAAAATGTTTGCTGAGATTTCAGCAAACTAGTAGTTTTTTCGAAGCTTGGCAACCCCTTTAAAACGAAAGTGTTTTTCGCCAGTCTCTGCATGGGGTACTTCAAGAGGAAACAAACCATAGAGATAGAACTTAGAACTACTTCATTTGGTCAAGTTTCAAGGAGCTAGCACAAACCGTGTTTGATATAGAGTTTCAAACATATCTATCTATATAGCAGAAAACAGAGAGAAACATAAAAATTCAAAGTGTTACTGGAAACGAACGCTTGAACCTAGAAGAGTGAAAATTGGGCAGCCAAGTGGGCTTAGTGAACTGATCATTACCACCAAGTATCATCAAGATTTGGTGAAAAAATTGTTGCTGAGATTTCAGCAAACTAGTAGTTTTTTGTAAGCTTGGCAACCCCTTTCAAACGAAAGTGTTCTTCGCCAGTCTCTGCATGGGGTACTTCAAGAGGAAACAAACCATAGAGATAGAACTTAGAACTACTTCATTTGGTCAAGTTTCAAGGAGCTAGCACAAACCGTGTTTGATTTAGAGTTTCAAACACATCTATCTATATAGGAGAAAACAGAGTGAAACCTAAAAATTCAAAGTGTTACTGGAAACGAACGCTTGAACCTAGAAGAGTGAAAATTGGGCAGCCAAGTGGCCTTAGTGAACTGATCATTACCACCAAGTATCATCAAGATTTGGTGAAAAAATGTTTGCTGAGATTTCAGCAAACGAGTAGTTTTTTGGAAGCTTGGCAACCCCTTTCAAACGAAAGTGTTCTTCGCCAGTCTCTGCATGGGGTACTTCCAGGGGAAACAAACCATAGAGATAGAACTTAGAACTACTTCATTTGTTCAAGTTTCAAGGAGCTAGCACAAACCGTGTTTGATTTAGAATTCCAAACACAGCTATCTATGTTGGAGAAAACAGTGAAACCTAAAAATTCAAACAGTCACTGGAAACGAAAGCTTCAACCTAGAAGAATAAAATTTGGGCAGCCAAGTGGGATTAGTGAACTGATCATTACCACCAAGTATCATCAAGATTTGGTGAAAAAATGTTTGCTGAGATTTCAGCAAACTAGTAGTTTTTTCGAAGCTTGGCAACCCCTTTAAAACGAAAGTGTTTTTCGCCAGTCTCTGCATGGGGTACTTCAAGAGGAAACAAACCATAGAGATAGAACTTAGAACTACTTCATTTGGTCAAGTTTCAAGGAGCTAGCACAAACCGTGTTTGATTTAGAGTTTCAAACATATCTATCTATATAGCAGAAAACAGAGTGAAACCTAAAAATTCAAAGTGTTACTGGAAACGAACGCTTGAACCTAGAAGAGTGAAAATTGGGCAGCCAAGTGGGCGTAGTGAACTGATCATTACCACAAAGTATCATCAAGATTTGGTGAAAAAATTGTTGCTGAGATTTCAGCAAACTAGTAGTTTTTTGTAAGCTTGGCAACCCCTTTCAAACGAAAGTGTTCTTCGCCAGTCTCTGCATGGGGTACTTCAAGAGGAAACAAACCATAGAGATAGAACTTAGAACTACTTCATTTGGTCAAGTTTCAAGGAGCTAGCACTAACCGTGTTTGATTTAGAGTTTCAAACACATCTATCTATATAGCAGAAAACAGAGTGAAACCTAGAAATTCAAAGTGTTACTGGAAACGAACGCTTGAACCTAGAAGAGTGAAAGTTGGGCAGCCAAGTGGGATTAGTGAACGGATCATTACCACCAAGTATCATCAAGATTTGGTGAAAAAATGTTTGCTGAGATTTCAGCAAACTAGTAGTTTTTTGGAAGCATGGCAACCGCTTTCAAACGAAAGTGTTTTTCACCAGTTTCTGCATGAGGTACTTCAAGAGGAAACAAACCATAGAGATAGAACTTAGAACTACTTCATTTTGTCAAGTTTCACGGAGCTAGCACAAACCGTGTTTGATTTAGAGTTTCAAACACATCTATCTATATAGCAGAAAACAGAGTGAAACCTAAAAATTCAAACTGTTACTGGAAACGAACGCTTGAAAATAGAAGAGTGAAAGTTGGGCAGCCAAGTGGGATTAGTGAACTGATCATTACCACCAAGTATCATCAAGATTTGGTGAAAAAATGGTTGCTGAGATTTCAGCAAACTAGTAGTTTTTTGTAAGCTTGACAACCCCTTTCAAACGAAAGTGTTCTTCGCCAGTCTCTGCATGGGGTACTTCAAGAGGAAACAAACCATAGAGATAGAACTTAGAACTACTTCATTTGGTCAAGTTTCAAGGAGCTAGCACAAACCGTGTTTGATTTAGAGTTTCAAACACATCTATCTATATAGCAGAAAACAGAGTGAAACCTAAAATTTCAAAGTGTTACTGAAAACGAACGCTTGAACCTAGAAGAGTGAAAGTTGGGCAGCCAAGTGGGATTAGTGAACTGATCATTACCACCAAGTATCATCAAGATTTGTTGAAAAAATGTTTGCTGAGATTTCAGCAAACAAGTAGTTTTTTGGAAGCTTGGCAACCCCTTTCAAACGAAAGTGTTTTTCGCCAGTTTCTGCATGGGGTACTTCAAGAGGAAACAAACCATAGAGATAGAACTTAGAACTACTTCATTTTGTCAAGTTTCAAGGAGCTAGCACAAACCGTATTTGATTTAGAGTTTCAACACATCTATCTATATAGCAGAAAACAGAGTGAAACCTAAAAATTCAAAGTGTTACTGGAAACGAACGCTTGAACCTAGAAGAGTGAACATTGGGCAGCCAAGTGGGCTTAGTGAACTGATCATTACCACCAAGTATCATCAAGATTTGGTGAAAAAATGTTTGCTGAGATTTCAGCAAACGAGTAGTTTTTTGGAAGCTTGGCAACCCCTTTCAAACGAAAGTGTTCTTCGACAGTCTCTGCATGGGGTACTTCAAGAGGAAACAAACCATAGAGATAGAACTTAGAACTACTTCATTTTGTCAAGTTTCACGGAGCTAGCACAAACCGTGTTTGATTTAGAATTTCAAACACATCTATCTATATAGCCGAAAACAGAGTGAAACCTAAAAATTCAAAGTGTTACTGGAAACGAACGCTTGAACCTAGAAGAGTTAAAGTTGGGCAGCCAAGTGGGATTAGTGAACTGATCATTACCACCAAGTATCATCAAGATTTGGTGAAAAAATGTTTGCTGAGATTTCAGCAAACGAGTAGTTTTTGGAAGCTTGGCAACCCCTTTCAAACGAAAGTGTTCTTCGCCAGTCTCTGCATGGGATACTTCAAGGGGAAACAAACCATAGAGATAGAACTTAGAACTACTTAATTTTGTCAAGTTTCACGGAGGTAGCACAAACCGTGTTTGATTTAGAGTTTCAAACACATCTATCTATATAGCAGAAAACAGAGTGAAACCTAAAAATTCAAAGTGTTACTGGAAACGAACGCTTGAACCTAGAAGAGTGAAAGTTGGGCAGCCAAGTGGGATTAGTGAACTGATCATTACCACCAAGTATCATCAAGATTTGGTGAAAAAATGTTTGCTGAGATTTCAGCAAACGAGTAGTTTTTTGGAAGCTTGGCAACCCCTTTCAAACGAAAGTGTTCTTCGCCAGTCTCTGCATGGGGTACTTCAAGAGGAAACAAACCATAGAGATAGAACTTAGAACTACTTCATTTTGTCAAGTTTCACGGAGCTAGCACAAACCGTGTTTGATTTAGAGTTTCAAACACATCTATCTATATAGCAGAAAACAGAGTGAAACCTAAAAATTCAAACTGTTACTGGAAACGAACGCTTGAACCTAGAAGAGTGAAAGTTGGGCAGCCAAGTGGGATTAGTGAACTGATCATTACCACCAAGTATCATCAAGATTTGGTGAAAAAATGTTTGCTGAGATTTCAGCAAACTAGTAGTTTTTTGGAAGCTTGGCAACCCCTTTAAAACGAAAGTGTTTTTCGCCAGTCTCTGCATGGGGTACTTCAGGAGGAAACAAACCATAGAGATAGAACTTAGAACTACTTCATTTGGTCAAGTTTCAAGGAGCTAGCACAAACCGTGTTTGATTTAGAGTTTCAAACACATCTATCTATATAGCAGAAAACAGAGTGAAACCTAAAAATTCAAAGTTTTACTGGAAACGAACGCTTGAACCTAGAAGAGTGAAAATTGGGCAGCCAAGTGGGCTTAGTGAACTGATCATTACCACCAAGTATCATCAAGATTTGGTGAAAAAATGGTTGCTGAGATTTCAGCAAACGAGTAGTTTGGCAACCCCTTTCAAACGAAAGTGTTCTTCGCCAGTCTCTGCATGGGGTACTTCAAGAGGAAACAAACCATAGAGATAGAACTTAGAACTACTTAATTTTGTCAAGTTTCACGGAGCTAGCACAAACCGTGTTTGATTTAGAGTTTCAAACACATCTATCTATATAGCAGAAAACAGAGTGAAACCTAAAAATTCAAACTGTTACTGGAAACGAACGCTTGAACCTAGAAAAGTGAAAGTTGGGCAGCCAAGTGAGATTAGTGAACTGATCATTACCACCAAGTATCATCAAGATTTGGTGAAAAAATGTTTGCTGAGATTTCAGCAAACTAGTAGTTTTTTGGAAGCTTGGCAACCCCTTTCAAACGAAAGTGTTTTTCGCCAGTCTCTGCATGGGGTACTTCAAGAGGAAACAAACCATAGAGATAGAACTTAGAACTGCTTCATTTGTTCAAGTTCCAAGGAGCTAGCACAAACCGTGTTTGATTTAGAATTCCAAACACAGCTATCTATGTTGGAGAAAACATAGTGAAACCTAAAAATTCAAACAGTCACTGGAAACGAAAGCTTCAACCTAGAAGAATAAAATTTGGGCAGCCAAGTGGGATTAGTGAACTGATCATTACCACCAAGTATCATCAAGATTTGGTGAAAAAATGTTTGCTGAGATTTCAGCAAACTAGTAGTTTTTTCGAAGCTTGGCAACCCTTTAAAACGAAAGTGTTTTTCGCCAGTCTCTGCATGGGGTACTTCAAGAGGAAACAAACCATAGAGATAGAACTTAGAACTACTTCATTTGGTCAAGTTTCAAGGAGCTAGCACAAACCGTGTTTGATTTAGAGTTTCAAACATATCTATCTATATAGCAGAAAACAGAGTGAAACATAAAAATTCAAAGTGTTACTGGAAACGAACGCTTGAAACTAGAAGAGTGAAAATTGGGCAGCCAAGTGGGCTTAGTGAACTGATCATTACCACCAAGTATCATCAAGATTTGGTGAAAAAATTGTTGCTGAGATTTCAGCAAACTAGTAGTTTTTTGTAAGCTTGGCAACCCCTTTCAAACGAAAGTGTTCTTCGCCAGTCTCTGCATGGGGTACTTCAAGAGGAAACAAACCATAGAGATAGAACTTAGAACTACTTCATTTGGTCAAGTTTCAAGGAGCTAGCACAAACCGTGTTTGATTTAGAGTTTCAAACACATCTATCTATATAGCAGAAAAAAGAGTGAAACCTAAAAATTCAAAGTGTTACTGGAAACGAACGCTTGAACCTAGAAGAGTGAAAGTTGGGCAGCCAAGTGGGATTAGTGAACTGATCATTACCACCAAGTATCATCAAGATTTGGTGAAAAAATGTTTGCTGAGATTTCAGCAATCTAGTAGTTTTTTGGAAGCATGGCAACCCCTTTCAAACGAAAGTGTTTTTCGCCAGTTTCTGCATGAGGTACTTCAAGAGGAAACAAACCATAGAGATAGAACTTAGAACTACTTCATTTTGTCAAGTGTCAAGGAGCTAGCACAAACCGTGTTTGATTTAGAGTTTCAAACACATCTATCTATATAGCAGAAAACAGAGTGAAACCTAAAAATTCAAAGTGTTACTGGAAACGAACGCTTGAACCTAGAAGAGTGAAAATTGGGCAGCCAAGTGGCCATAGTGAACTGATCATTACCACCAAGTATCATCAAGATTTGGTGAAAAAATGATTGCTGAGATTTCAGCAAACGAGTATTTTTTTGGAAGCTTGGCAACCCGTTTCAAACGAAAGTGTTCTTCGCCAGTCTCTGCATGGGGTACTTCAAGAGGAAACAAACCATAGAGATAGAACTTAGAACTACTTCATTTTGTCAAGTTTCACGGAGCTAGCACAAACCGTGTTTGATTTAGAATTTCAAACACATCTATCTATATAGCCGAAAACAGAGTGAAACCTAAAAATTCAAAGTGTTACTGGAAACGAACGCTTGAACCTAGAAGAGTTAAAGTTGGGCAGCCAAGTGGGATTAGTGAACTGATCATTACCACCAAGTATCATCAAGATTTGGTGAAAAAATGTTTGCTGAGATTTCAGCAAACGAGTAGTTTTTGGAAGCTTGGCAACCCCTTTCAAACGAAAGTGTTCTTCGCCAGTCTCTGCATGGGATACTTCAAGGGGAAACAAACCATAGAGATAGAACTTAGAACTACTTAATTTTGTCAAGTTTCACGGAGGTAGCACAAACCGTGTTTGATTTAGAGTTTCAAACACATTTATCTATATAGCAGAAAACAGAGTGAAACCTAAAAATTCAAAGTGTTACTGGAAACGAACGCTTGAACCTAGAAGAGTGAAAGTTGGGCAGCCAAGTGGGATTAGTGAACTGATCATTACCACCAAGTATCATCAAGATTTGGTGAAAAAATGTTTGCTGAGATTTCAGCAAACGAGTAGTTTTTTGGAAGCTTGGCAACCCCTTTCAAACGAAAGTGTTCTTCGCCAGTCTCTGCATGGGGTACTTCAAGAGGAAACAAACCATAGAGATAGAACTTAGAACTACTTCATTTTGTCAAGTTTCACGGAGCTAGCACAAACCGTGTTTGATTTAGAGTTTCAAACACATCTATCTATATAGCAGAAAACAGAGTGAAACCTAAAAATTCAAACTGTTACTGGAAACGAACGCTTGAACCTAGAAGAGTGAAAGTTGGGCAGCCAAGTGGGATTAGTGAACTGATCATTACCACCAAGTATCATCAAGATTTGGTGAAAAAATGTTTGCTGAGATTTCAGCAAACTAGTAGTTTTTTGGAAGCTTGGCAACCCCTTTAAAACGAAAGTGTTTTTCGCCAGTCTCTGCATGGGGTACTTCAGGAGGAAACCCACCATAGAGATAGAACTTAGAACTACTTCATTTGGTCAAGTTTCAAGGAGCTAGCACAAACCGTGTTTGATTTAGAGTTTCAAACACATCTGTCTATATAGCAGAAAACAGAGTGAAACCTAAAAATTCAAAGTTTTACTGGAAACGAACGCTTGAACTTAGAAGAGTGAAAATTGGGCAGCCAAGTGGGCTTAGTGAACTGATCATTACCACCAAGTATCATCAAGATTTGGTGAAAAAATGGTTGCTGAGATTTCAGCAAACGAGTAGTTTGGCAACCCCTTTCAAACGAAAGTGTTCTTCGCCAGTCTCTGCATGGGGTACTTCAAGAGGAAACAAACCATAGAGATAGAACTTAGAACTACTTAATTTTGTCAAGTTTCACGGAGCTAGCACAAACCGTGTTTGATTTAGAGTTTCAAACACATCTATCTATATAGCAGAAAACAGAGTGAAACCTAAAAATTCAAACTGTTACTGGAAACGAACGCTTGAACCTAGAAGAGTGAAAGTTGGGCAGCCAAGTGGGATTAGTGAACTGATCATTACCACCAAGTATCATCAAGATTTGGTGAAAAAATGTTTGCTGAGATTTCAGCAAACTAGTAGTTTTTTGGAAGCTTGGCAACCCCTTTCAAACGAAAGTGTTTTTCGCCAGTCTCTGCATGGGGTACTTCAAGAGGAAACAAACCATAGAGATAGAACTTAGAACTGCTTCATTTGTTCAAGTTTCAAGGAGCTAGCACAAACCGTGTTTGATTTAGAATTCCAAACACAGCTATCTATGTTGGAGAAAACATAGTGAAACCTAAAAATTCAAACAGTCACTGGAAACGAAAGCTTCAACCTAGAAGAATAAAATTTGGGCAGCCAAGTGGGATTAGTGAACTGATCATTACCACCAAGTATCATCAAGATTTGGTGAAAAAATGTTTGCTGAGATTTCAGCAAACTAGTAGTTTTTTGGAAGCTTGGCAACCCCTTTAAAACGAAAGTGTTTTTCGCCAGTCTCTGCATGGGGTACTTCAAGAGGAAACAAACCATAGAGATAGAACTTAGAACTACTTCATTTGGTCAAGTTTCAAGGAGCTAGCACAAACCGTGTTTGATTTAGAGTTTCAAACATATCTATCTATATAGCAGAAAACAGAGTGAAACATAAAAATTCAAAGTGTTACTGGAAACGAACGCTTGAAACTAGAAGAGTGAAAATTGGGCAGCCAAGTGGGCTTAGTGAACTGATCATTACCACCAAGTATCATCAAGATTTGGTGAAAAAATTGTTGCTGAGATTTCAGCAAACTAGTAGTTTTTTGTAAGCTTGGCAACCCCTTTCAAACGAAAGTGTTCTTCGGCAGTCTCTGCATGGGGTACTTCAAGAGGAAACAAACCATAGAGATAGAACTTAGAACTACTTCATTTGGTCAAGTTTCAAGGAGCTAGCACAAACCGTGTTTGATTTAGAGTTTCAAACACATCTATCTATATAGCAGAAAAAAGAGTGAAACCTAAAAATTCAAAGTGTTACTGGAAACGAACGCTTGAACCTAGAAGAGTGAAAGTTGGGCAGCCAAGTGGGATTAGTGAACTGATCATTACCACCAAGTATCATCAAGATTTGGTGAAAAAATGTTTGCTGAGATTTCAGCAATCTAGTAGTTTTTTGGAAGCATGGCAACCCCTTTCAAACGAAAGTGTTTTTCGCCAGTTTCTGCATGAGGTACTTCAAGAGGAAACAAACCATAGAGATAGAACTTAGAACTACTTCATTTTGTCAAGTGTCAAGGAGCTAGCACAAACCGTGTTTGATTTAGAGTTTCAAACACATCTATCTATATAGCAGAAAACAGAGTGAAACCTAAAAATTCAAAGTGTTACTGGAAACGAACGCTTGAACCTAGAAGAGTGAAAATTGGGCAGCCAAGTGGCCTTAGTGAACTGATCATTACCACCAAGTATCATCAAGATTTGGTGAAAAAATGATTGCTGAGATTTCAGCAAACGAGTAGTTTTTTGGAAGCTTGGCAACCCCTTTCAAACGAAAGTGTTCTTCGCCAGTCTCTGCATGGGGTACTTCAAGAGGAAACAAACCATAGAGATAGAACTTAGAACTACTTCATTTTGTCAAGTTTCACGGAGCTAGCACAAACCGTGTTTGATTTAGAATTTCAAACACATCTATCTATATAGCCGAAAACAGAGTGAAACCTAAAAATTCAAAGTGTTACTGGAAACGAACGCTTGAACCTAGAAGAGTTAAAGTTGGGCAGCCAAGTGGGATTAGTGAACTGATCATTACCACCAAGTATCATCAAGATTTGGTGAAAAAATGTTTGCTGAGATTTCAGCAAACGAGTAGTTTTTGGAAGCTTGGCAACCCCTTTCAAACGAAAGTGTTCTTCGCCAGTCTCTGCATGGGATACTTCAAGGGGAAACAAACCATAGAGATAGAACTTAGAACTACTTAATTTTGTCAAGTTTCACGGAGGTAGCACAAACCGTGTTTGATTTAGAGTTTCAAACACATCTATCTATATAGCAGAAAACAGAGTGAAACCTAAAAATTCAAAGTGTTACTGGAAACGAACGCTTGAACCTAGAAGAGTGAAAGTTGGGCAGCCAAGTGGGATTAGTGAACTGATCATTACCACCAAGTATCATCAAGATTTGGTGAAAAAATATTTGCTGAGATTTCAGCAAACGAGTAGTTTTTTGGAAGCTTGGCAACCCCTTTCAAACGAAAGTGTTCTTCGCCAGTCTCTGCATGGGGTACTTCAAGAGGAAACAAACCATAGAGAGAGAACTTAGAACTACTTCATTTTGTCAAGTTTCACGGATCTAGCACAAACCGTGTTTGATTTAGAGTTTCAAACACATCTATCTATATAGCAGAAAACAGAGTGAAACCTAAAAATTCAAACTGTTACTGGAAACGAACGCTTGAACCTAGAAGAGTGAAAGTTGGGCAGCCAAGTGGGATTAGTGAACTGATCATTACCACCAAGTATCATCAAGATTTGGTGAAAAAATGTTTGCTGAGATTTCAGCAAACTAGTAGTTTTTTGGAAGCTTGGCAACCCCTTTAAAACGAAAGTGTTTTTCGAAAGTCTCTGCATGGGGTACTTCAGGAGGAAACAAACCATAGAGATAGAACTTAGAACTACTTCATTTGGTCAAGTTTCAAGGAGCTAGCACAAACCGTGTTTGATTTAGAGTTTCAAACACATCTGTCTATATAGCAGAAAACAGAGTGAAACCTAAAAATTCAAAGTTTTACTGGAAACGAATGCTTGAACTTAGAAGAGTGAAAATTGGGCAGCCAAGTGGGCTTAGTGAACTGATCATTACCACCAAGTATCATCAAGATTTGGTGAAAAAATGGTTGCTGAGATTTCAGCAAACGAGTAGTTTGGCAACCCCTTTCAAACGAAAGTGTTCTTCGCCAGTCTCTGCATGGGATACTTCAAGAGGAAACAAACCATAGAGATAGAACTTAGAACTACTTCATTTTGTCAAGTTTCACGGAGCTAGCACAAACCGTGTTTGATTTAGAGTTTCAAACACATCTATCTATATAGCAGAAAACAGAGTGAAACCTAAAAATTCAAACTGTTACTGGAAACGAACGCTTGAACCTAGAAAAGTGAAAGTTGGGCAGAGAAGTGGGATTAGTGAACTGATCATTACCACCAAGTATCATCAAGATTTGGTGAAAAAATGTTTGCTGAGATTTCAGCAAACTAGTAGTTTTTTATAAGCTTGGCAACCCCTTTCAAACGAAAGTGTTTTTCGCCAGTCTCTGCATGGGGTACTTCAAGAGGAAACAAACCATAGAGATAGAACTTAGAACTGCTTCATTTGTTCAAGTTTCAAGGAGCTAGCACAAACCGTGTTTGATTTAGAATTCCAAACACAGCTATCTATGTTGGAGAAAACAGAGTGAAACCTAAAAATTCAAACAGTCACTGGAAACGAAAGCTTCAACCTAGAAGAATAAAATTTGGGCAGCCAAGTGGGATTAGTGAACTGATCATTACCACCAAGTATCATCAAGATTTGGTGAAAAAATGTTTGCTGAGATTTCAGCAAACTAGTAGTTTTTTCGAAGCTTGGCAACCCCTTTAAAACGAAAGTGTTTTTCGCCAGTCTCTGCATGGGGTACTTCAAGAGGAAACAAACCATAGAGATAGAACTTAGAACTACTTCATTTGGTCAAGTTTCAAGGAGCTAGCACAAACCGTGTTTGATTTAGAGTTTCAAACATATCTATCTATATAGCAGAAAACAGAGTGAAACATAAAAATTCAAAGTGTTACTGGAAACGAACGCTTGAAACTAGAAGAGTGAAAATTGGGCAGCCAAGTGGGCTTAGTGAACTGATCATTACCACCAAGTATCATCAAGATTTGGTGAAAAAATTGTTGCTGAGATTTCAGCAAACTAGTAGTTTTTTGTAAGCTTGGCAACCCCTTTCAAACGAAAGTGTTCCTCGCCAGTCTCTGCATGGGGTACTTCAAGAGGAAACAAACCATAGAGATAGAACTTAGAACTACTTCATTTGGTCAAGTTTCAAGGAGCTAGCACAAACCGTGTTTGATTTAGAGTTTCAAACACATCTATCTATATAGCAGAAAAAAGAGTGAAACCTAAAAATTCAAAGTGTTACTGGAAACGAACGCTTGAACCTAGAAGAGTGAAAGTTGGGCAGCCAAGTGGGATTAGTGAACTGATCATTACCACCAAGTATCATCAAGATTTGGTGAAAAAATGTTTGCTGAGATTTCAGCAATCTAGTAGTTTTTTGGAAGCATGGCAACCCCTTTCAAACGAAAGTGTTTTTCGCCAGTTTCTGCATGAGGTACTTCAAGAGGAAACAAACCATAGAGATAGAACTTAGAACTACTTCATTTTGTCAAGTGTCAAGGAGCTAGCACAAACCGTGTTTGATTTAGAGTTTCAAACACATCTATCTATATAGCAGAAAACAGAGTGAAACCTAAAAATTCAAACTGTTACTGGAAACGAACGCTTGAACCTAGAAGAGTGAAAGTTGGGCAGCCAAGTGGGATTAGTGAACTGAACATTACCACCAAGTATCATCAAGATTTGGTGAAAAAATGTTTGCTGAGATTTCAGCAAACGAGGAGTTTTTTGGAAGCTTGGCAACCCCTTTCAAACGAAAGTGTTCTTCGCCAGTCTCTGCATGGGGTACTTCAAGAGGAAACAAACCATAGAGATAGAACTTAGAACTACTTCATTTTGTCAAGTTTCACGGAGCTAGCACAAACCGTGTTTGATTTAGAGTTTCAAACACATCTATCTATATAGCAGAAAACAGAGTGAAACCTAAAAATTCAAACTGTTACTGGAAACGAACGCTTGAACCTAGAAGAGTGAAAGTTGGGCAGCCAAGTGGGATTAGTGAACTGATCATTACCACCAAGTATCATCAAGATTTGGTGAAAAAATGTTTGCTGAGATTTCAGCAAACTAGTAGTTTTTTGGAAGCTTGGCAACCCCTTTAAAACGAAAGTGTTTTTCGCCAGTCTCTGCATGGGGTACTTCAGGAGGAAACAAACCATAGAGATAGAACTTAGAACTACTTCATTTGGTCAAGTTTCAAGGAGCTAGCACAAACCGTGTTTTATTTAGAGTTTCAAACACATCTATTTATATAGCAGAAAACAGAGTGAAACCTAAAATTTCAAAGTGTTACTGGAAACGAACGCTTGAACCTAGAAGTGTGAAAATTGGGCAGCCAAGAGGGCTTAGTGAACTGATCATTACCACCAAGTATCATCAAGATTTGGTGAAAAAATGGTTGCTGAGATTTCAGCCAACTAGTAGTTTTTTGGAAGCTTGGCAACCCCTTTCAAACGAAAGTGTTCTTTGCCAGTCTCTGCATGGGGTACTTCAAGAGGATACAAACCATAGAGATAGAACTTACAACTACTTCATTTTGTCAAGTTTCACGGAGCTAGCACAAACCGTGTTTGATTTAGAGTTTCAAACACTTCTATCTATATAGCAGAAAACAGAGTGAAACCTAAAAATTCAAACTGTTTCTGGAAACGAACGCTTGAACCTAGAAGAGTGAAAGTTGCGCAGCCAAGTGGAATTAGTGAACTGATCATTACCACCAAGTATCATCAAGATTTGGTGAAAAAATGTTTGCTGAGATTTCAGCAAACTAGTAGTTCTTTGGAAGCATGGCATCCCCTTTAAAACGAAAGTGTTTTTCGCCAGTTTCTGCATGGGGTACTTCAAGAGGAAACAAACCATAGAGATAGAACTTAGAACTACTTCATTTTTTCAAGTTTCAAGGAGCTAGCACAAACCGTGTTTGATTTAGAGTTTCAAACACATCTATCTATATAGCAGAAAACAGAGTGAAACCTAAAAATTCAAAGTGTTACTGGAAACGAACGCATGAACCTAGAAGAGTGAAAATTGGGCAGCCAAGTGGGCTTAGTGAAGTGATCAATACCACCACGTATCATCAAGATTTGGTGAAAAAATGTTTGCTGAGATTTCAGCAAACTAGTAGTTTTTTGGAAGCTTTTCAACCCCTTTCAAACGAAAGTGTTCTTCGCCAGTCTCTGCATGGGATACTTCAAGAGGAAACAAACCATAGAGATAGAACTTAGAACTACTTCATTTTGTCAAGTTTCACGGAGCTAGCACAAACCGTGTTTGATTTAGAGTTTCAAACACATCTATCTATATAGCAGAAAACAGAGTGAAACCTAAAAATTCAAACTGTTACTGGAAACGAACGCTTGAACCTAGAAGAGTGAAAGTTGGGCAGCCAAGTGGGATTAGAGAACTGATCATTACCAAAAAGTATCATCAAGATTTGGTGAAAAAATGTTTGCTGAGATTTCAGCAAACTAGTAGTTTTTTTGGAAGCATGGCAACCCCTTTCAAACGAAAGTGTTTTTCGCCAGTTTCTGCATGGGGTACTTCAAGAGGAAACAAACCATAGAGATAGAACTTAGAACTACTTCATTTTGTCAAGTTTCAAGGAACTAGCACAAACCGTGTTTGATTTAGAGTTTCAAACACATCTATCTATATAGCAGAAAACAGAGTGAAACCTAAAAATTCAAAGTGTTACTGTAAACGAACGCTTGAACCTAGAAGAGTGAAATTTGGGCAGCCAAGTGGGCTTAGTGAACTGATCTTTACCACCAAGTATCATCAAGATTTGGTGAAAAAATGGTTGCTGAGATTTCAGCAAACTAGTAGTTTTTTGGAAGATTGGCAACCCCTTTCAAACGAAAGTGTTCTTTGCCAGTCTCTGCATGGGGTACTTCAAGAGGAAACAAACCATAGAGATAGAACTTACAACTACTTCATTTTGTCAAGTTTCAAGGAACTAGCACAAACCGTGTTTGATTTAGACTTTCAAACCCATCTATCTATATAGCAGAAAACAGAGTGAAACCTAAAAATTCAAACTGTTTCTGGAAACGAACGCTTGAACCTAGAAGAGTGAAAGTTGGGCAGCCAAGTGGGATTAGTGAACTGATCATTACCACCAAGTATCATCAAGATTTGTTGAAAAAATGTTTGCTGAGATTTCAGCAAACTAGTAGTTCTTTGGAAGCATGGCATCCCCTTTCAAACGAAAGTGTTTTTCGCCAGTTTCTGCATGGGGTACTTCAAGAGGAAACAAACCATAGAGATAGAACTTAGATCTACTTCATTTTGTCAAGTTTCAAGGAGCTAGCACAAACCGTGTTTGATTTAGAGTTTCAAACACATCTATCTATATAGCAGAAAACAGAGTGAAACCTAAAAATTCAAACTGTTACTCGAAACGAACGCTTGAACCTAGAAGAGTGAAAGTTGGGCAGCCAAGTGGGATTAGTGAACTGATCATTACCACCAAGTATCATCAAGATTTGGTGAAAAAATGTTTGCTGAGATTTCAGCAAACTAGTAGTTTTTTGGAAGCATGGCAACCCCTTTCAAACGAAAGTGTTTTTCGCCAGTTTCTGCATGGGGTACTTCAAGAGGAAACAAACCATAGAGATAGAACTTAGAACTACTTCATTTTGTCAAGTTTCAAGGAACTAGCACAAACCGTGTTTGATTTAGAGTTTCAAACACATCTATCTATATAGCAGAAAACAGAGTGAAACCTAAAAATTCAAAGTGTTACTGGAAACGAACGCTTGAACCTAGAAGAGTGAAAATTGGGCAGCCAAGTGGGCTTAGTGAACTGATCATTACCACCAAGTATCATCAAGATTTGGTGAAAAAATGTTTGCTGAGATTTCAGCAAACGAGTAGTTTTTTGGAAGCTTGGCAACCCCTTTCAAACGAAAGTGTTTTTCGATAGTCTCTGCATGGGGTACTTCAGGAGGAAACAAACCATAGAGATAGAACTTAGAACTACTTCATTTGGTCAAGTTTCAAAAAGCTAGCACAAACCGTGTTTCATTTAGTGTTTCAAACACATCTATCTATATAGCAGAAAACAGAGTGAAACCTAAAAATTCAAAGTGTTACTGGAAACGAACGCTTGAACCTAGAAGAGTGAAAATTGGGCAGCCAAGTGGGATTAGTGAACTGATCATTACCACCAAGTATCATCAAGATTTGGTGAAAAAATGTTTGCTGAGATTTCAGCAAACTAGTAGTTTTTTGGAAGCCTGGCAACCCCTTTCAAACGAAAGTGTTCTTTGCCAGTCTCTGCATGGGGTACTTCAAGAGGAAACAAACCATAGAGATAGAACTTAGAACTACTTCATTTTGTCAAGTTTCACGGAGCTAGCACAAACCGTGTTTGATTTAGAGTTTCAAACACATCTATCTATATAGCAGAAAATAGAGTGAAACCTAAAAATTCAAACTGTTACTGGAAACGAACGCTTGAACCTAGAAGAGTGAAAGTTGGGCAGCCAAGTGGGATTAGTGAACTGATCATTACCACCAAGTATCATCAAGATTTGGTGAAAAAATGTTTGCTGAGATTTCAGCAAACGAGTAGTTTTTTGGAAGCTTGGCAACCCCTTTCAAACGAAAGTGTTCTTCGCCAGTCTCTGCATGGGGTACTTCTAGAGGATACAAACCATAGAGATAGAACTTAGAACTACTTCATTTTGTCAAGTTTCACGGAGCTAGCACAAACCGTGTTTCATTTAGAGTTTCAAACACATCTATCTATATAGCAGAAAACAGAGTGAAACCTAAAAATTCAAAGTGTTACTGGAAACGAACGCTTGAACCTAGAAGATTGAAAGTTGGGCAGCCAAGTGGGATTAGTGAACTGATCATTACCACCAAGTATCATCAAGATTTGGAGAAAAAATGTTTGCTGAGATTTCAGCAAACTAGTAGTTTTTTGGAAGCTTGGCAACCCGTTTCAAACGAAAGTGTTTTTCGCCAGTCTCTGCATGGGGTACTTCAAGAGGAAACAAACCATAGAGATAGAACTTAGAACTACTTCATTTGGTCAAGTTTCAAGGAGCTAGCACAAACAGTGTTTGATTTAGAGTTTCAAACACATCTATCTATATAGCAGAAAACAGAGTGAAACCTAAAAATTCAAAGTGTTACTGGAAACGAATGCTTGAACCTAGAAGAGTGAAAATTGGGCAGCCAAGTGGGCTTAGTGAACTGATCATTACCACCAAGTATCATCAAGATTTGGTGAAAAAATGGTTGCTGAGATTTCAGCAAACTAGTAGTTTTTTGGAAGCTTGGCAACCCCTTTCAAACGAAAGTGTTCTTCGCCAGTCTCTGCATGAGGTACTTCAAGAGGAAACAAACCATAGAGATACAACTTAGAACTACTTCATTTTGTCAAGTTTCACGGAGCTAGCACAAACCGTGTTTGATTTAGAGTTTCAAACACATCTATCTATATAGCAGAAAACAGAGTGAAACCTAAAAATTCAAACTGTTACTGGAAACGAACGCTTGAACCTAGAAGAGTGAAAGTTGGGCAGCCAAGTGGGATTAGTGAACTGATCATTACCACCAAGTATCATCAAATTTGGTGAAAAAATGTTTGCTGAGATTTCAGCAAACTAGTAGTTTTTTGGAAGCTTGGCAACCCGTTTCAAACGAAAGTGTTTTTCGCCAGTCTCTGCATGGGGTATTTCAAGAGGAAACAAACCATAGATATAGAACTTAGAACTACTTCATTTGGTCAAGTTTCAAGGAGCTAGCACAAACCGTGTTTGATTTAGAGTTTCAAACACATCTATCTATATAGCAGAAAACAGAGTGAAACCTAAAAATTCAAAGTGTTACTGGAAACGAACGCTTGAACCTAGAAGAGTGAAAATTGGGCAGCCAAGTGGGCTTAGTGAACTGATCATTACCACCAAGTATCATCAAGATTTGGTGAAAAAATGGTTGCTGAGATTTCAGCAAACTAGTAGTTTTTTGGAAGCTTGGCAACCCCTTTCAAACGAAAGTGTTCTTTGCCAGTCTCTGCATGGGGTACTTCAAGAGGAAACAAACTATAGAGATAGAACTTAGAACTACTTCATTTTGTCAAGTTTCACGGAGCTAGCACAAACCGTGTTTGATTTAGAGTTTCAAACACATCTATCTATATAGTAGAAAACAGAGTGAAACCTAAAAATTCAAACTGTTACTGGAAACGAACGCTTGAACCTAGAAGAGTGAAAGTTGGGCAGCCAAGTGGGATTAGTGAACTGATCATTACCACCAAGTATCATCAAGATTTGGTGAAAAAATGTTTGCTGAGATTTCAGCAAACTAGTAGTTTTTTGGAAGCATGGCAACCCCTTTCAAACGAAAGTGTTTTTCGCCAGTTTCTGCATGCGGTACTTCAAGAGGAAACAAACCATAGAGATAGAACTTAGAACTACTTCATTTGGTCAAGTTTCAAGGAGCTAGCACAAACCGTGTTTGATTTAGAATTCCAAACACAGCTATCTATGTTGGAGAAAACAGAGTGAAACCTAAAAATTCAAACAGTCACTGGAAACGAAAGCTTCAACCTAGAAGAATAAAATTTGGGCAGCCAAGTGGGATTAGTGAACTGATCATTACCACCAAGTATCATCAAGATTTGGTGAAAAAATGTTTGCTGAGATTTCAGCAAACTAGTAGTTTTTTCGAAGCTTGGCAACCCCTTTCAAACGAAAGTGTTTTTCGCCAGTCTCTGCATGGGGTACTTCAAGAGGAAAAAAACCATAGAGATAGAACTAACAACTACTTCATTTTGTCAAGTTTCAAGGAGCTAGCTCAAACCGTGTTTGATTTAGAGTTTCAAACACATCTATCTATATAGCAGAAAACAGAGTGAAACCTAAAATTTCAAAGTGTTACTGGAAATGAACGCTTGAACCTAGAAGAGTAAAAATTGGGCAGCCAAGTGGGCTTAGTGAACTGATCATTACCACCAAGTATCATCAAGTTTTGGTGAAAAAATGTTTGCTGAGATTTCAGCAAACTAGTAGTTTTTTGGAAGCTTGGCAACCCCTTTCAAACGAAAGTGTTTTTCGCCAGTCTCTGCATGGGGTACTTCAAGAGGAAACAAACCATAGAGATAGAACTTAGAACTACTTCATTTGGTCAAGTTTCAAGGAGCTAGCACAAACCGTGTTTGATTTAGAGTTTCAAACACATCTATCTATATAGCAGAAAACAGAGTGAAACCTAAAAATTCAAACTGTTACTGGAAACGAACGCTTGAACCTAGAAGAGTGAAAGTTGGGCAGCCAAGTGGGATTAGTGAACTGATCATTACCACCAAGTATCATCAAGATTTGGTGAAAAAATGTTTGCCGAGATTTCAGCAAACGAGTAGTTTTTTGGAAGCTTGGCAACCCCTTTCAAACGAAAGTGTTCTTCGCCAGTCTCTGCATGGGGTACTTCTAGAGGATACAAACCATAGAGATAGAACTTAGAACTACTTCATTTTGTCAAGTTTCACGGAGCTAGCACAAACCGTGTTTCATTTAGAGTTTCAAACACATCTATCTATATAGCAGAAAACAGAGTGAAACCTAAAAATTCAAAGTGTTACTGGAAACGAACGCTTGAACTCAGAAGATTGAAAGTTGGGCAGCCAAGTGGGATTAGTGAACTGATCTTTACCACCAAGTATCATCAAGATTTGGTGAAAAAATGTTTGCTGAGATTTCAGCAAACTAGTAGTTTTTTGGAAGCTTGGCAACCCCTTTCAAACGAAAGTGTTTTTCGCCAGTCTCTGCATGGGGTACTTCAAGAGGAAACAAACCATAGAGATAGAACTTAGAACTACTTCATTTGGTCAAGTTTCAAGGAGCTAGCACAAACCGTGTTTGATTTAGAGTTTCAAAACACATCTATCTATATAGCAGAAAACAGAGTGAAACCTAAAAATTCAAAGTGTTACTGGGAACGAACGCTTGAACCTAGAAGAGTGAAATTGGGCAGCCAAGTGGGCTTAGTGAACTGATCATTACCCCAGTCTCATCAAGATTTGGTGAAAAAATGGTTGCTGAGATTTCAGCAAACGAGTAGTTTTTGGAAGCTTGGCAACCCCTTTCAAACGAAAGTGTTCTTCGCCAGTCTCTGCATGGGGTACTTCAAGAGGAACAAACCATAGAGATACAACTTAGAACTACTTCATTTTGTCAAGTTTCACGGAGCTAGCACAAACCGTGTTTGATTTAGAGTTTCAAACACATCTATCTATATAGCAGAAAACAGAGTGAAACCTAAAAATTCAAACTGTTACTGGAACGAACGCTTGAACCTAGAAGAGTGAAAGTTGGGCAGCCAAGTGGGATTAGTGAACTGATCATTACCACCAAGTATCATCAAGATTTGGTGAAAAAATGTTTGCTGAGATTTCAGCAAACTAGTAGTTTTTTGGAAGCTGGCAACCCGTTTCAAACGAAAGTGTTTTTCGCCAGTCTCTGCATGGGTATTTCAAGAGGAAACAAACCCATAGATATAGAACTTAGAACTACTTCATTTGGTCAAGTTTCAAGGAGCTACACAAACCGTGTTTGATTTAGAGTTTCAAACACATCTATCTATATAGCAGAAAACAGAGTGAAACCTAAAAATTCAAAGTGTTACTGGAAACGAACGCTTGAACCTAGAAGAGTGAAAATTGGGCAGCCAAGGTGGCTTAGTGAACTGATCATTACCACCAAGTATCATCAAGATTTGGTGAAAAAATGGTTGCTGAGATTTCAGCAAACTAGTAGTTTTTTGGAAGCTTGGCAACCCCTTTCAAACGAAAGTGTTCTTTGCCAGTCTCTGCATGGGGTACTTCAAGAGGAAACAAACCATAGAGATAGAACTTAGAACTACTTCATTTTGTCATGTTTCACGGAGCTAGCACAAACCGTGTTTGATTTAGAGTTTCAAACACATCTATCTATATAGTAGAAAACAGAGTGAACCTAAAAATTCAAACTGTTACTGGAAACGAACGCTTGAACCTAGAAGAGTGAAGTTGGGCAGCCACGTGGGATTAGTGAACTGACCTTTACCACCAAGTATCATCAAGATTTGGTGAAAA
>NW_027516412.1:0-59706 GCF_048772815.1 Callospermophilus lateralis | reverse complement strand
GATTTTTAAGTCTAAATCAAACACGGTTTGTGCTAGCTCCTTAAAACTTGACAAAATAAAGTAGTTCTAAGTTCTGTCTTTGTGGTTTGTTTCCTCTTGAAATAGCCACAAGCAAAGACTGCGTAAAACACATTCATTGGAAAGGTGTTCCAAGCTTCCAAAATACTACTGGTTTTCTGAATACTCGGCAAATTTTTTTTCATCCGACCTTGATGATCTCTGTGGTAATGATCAGTTCACTAAGTCCACTTAGCTGCCCAACTTTCACTCTTCTAGGATGAAGCGTTCGTTACCAGTAACAGTTTGAAATTTTAGGTTTCACTCTATTTACTCCTATACAGATAGATGTGTTTTTTAAGTCTAAATCAAACACGGTTTGTGCTAGCTCCTTGAAACTTGACAAAATAAAGTATTTCTAAGTTCTGTCTTTGTGGTTTATTTCCTCTTGAAATAGCCACAAGCAAACACTGCGTAAAAAACCTTTATTGGAAAGGTGTTCCAAGCTTGAAAAATACTACTTGTTTTCTGAATACTCGGCAAATTTTTTTTCATCCGACATTGATGATCTCTGTGGTAATGATCAGTTCACTAATTCCACTTAGCTGCCCAATTTTCCCTCTTCTAGGATGAAGCGTTCGTTACCAGTAACAGTTTGAATTTTTAGGTTTCACTCTATTTCCTCCTATACAGATAGATGTGTTTTTTAAGTCTAAATCAAACACGGTTTGTGCTAGCTCCTTGAAACTTGACAAAATAAAGTAGTTCTAAGTTCTGCCTTTGTGGTTTGTTTCCTCTTGAAATAGCCACAAGCAAAGACTGCGTAAAACACCTTCATTGGAAAGGTGTGCAAGCTTCCAAAAAACTACTGGTTTTCTAATACTCGGCAAATTTTTTTTCATCCGACCTTCATGATCTCTGTGGTAATGATCAGTTTACTTAGTCCACTTAGGTGCCCAATATTCACTCTTCTAGGATGAAGCGTTCGTTACCAGTAACAGTTTGAGTTTTTAGGTTTCACTCTATTTCCTCCTATATATATAGATGTGTTTGGAAGTCTAAATCAAACACGGTTTATGCTAGCTCCTTGAAACTTGACAAAATAAAGTAGTTCTCAGTTCTGTCTTTGTGGTTTGTTTCCTCTTGAAATAGGCACAAGCAAAGACTGCGTAAAACACATTCATTGGAAATGTGTGCCAAGCTTCCAAAAAACTACTGGTTTTCGGAATACTCGGCAAATTTTTTTTCATCCGACCTTGATGATCTCTGTGGTAATGATCAGTTCACTAAGTCCACTTAGCTGCCCAATTTTCACTCTTCTAGGATGAAGCGTTCGTTACCAGTAACAGTTTGAATTTTTAGGTTTCACTCTATTTCCTCCTATACAGATAGATGTGTTTTTTAAGTCTAAATCAAACACGGTTTGTGCTAGCTCCTTGAAACTTGACAAAATAAAGTAGTTCTAAGTTCTGTCTTTGTGGTTTGTTTCCTCTTGAAGTAGCCACAAGCAAAGACTGCGTACAACACATTCATTGGAAAGGTGTTCCAAGCTTCCAATATACTACTGGTTTTCTGAATACTCGGCAAATTTTTTTTCATCCGACCTTGATGATCTCTGTGGTAATGATCAGTTTATTTAGTCCACTTAGGTGCCCAATATTCACTCTTCTAGGATGAAGCGTTCGTTACCAGTAACAGTTTGAGTTTTTAGGTTTCACTCTATTTCCTCCTATATATAGAGATGTGTTTGGAAGTCTAAATCAAACACGGTTTGTGCTAGCTCCTTGAAACTTGACAAAATAAAGTAGTTCTAAGTTCTGTCTCTGTGGTTTGTTTCCTCTTGAAATAGCCACAAGCAAAACTGCGTAAAACACCTTCATTGGAAAGGTGTGCCAAGCTTCCAAAAAACTACTGGTTTTCGGAATACTCGGCAAATTTTTTTTCATCCGACCTTGATGATCTCTGTGGTAATGATCAGTTCACTAAGTCCACTTAGCTGCCCAATTTTCACTCTTCTGGGATGAAGCGTTCGTTACCAGTAACAGTTTGAATTTTTAGGTTTTACTCTATTTCCTCCTATACAGATAGATGTGTTTTTTCAGTCTAAATCAATCACGGTTTGTTCTAGCTCCTTGAAACTTGACAAAATAAAGTTGTTCTAAGTTCTGTCTTTGTGGTTTGTTTCCTCTTGAAATAGCCACAAGCAAAGACTGCGTAAAACACATTCATTGGAAAGGTGTTCCAAGCTTCCAAAATACTACTGGTTTTCTGAATACTCGGCAAATTTTTTTTCATCTGACCTTGATGATCTCTGTGGTAATTATCAGTTCACTAAGTCCACTTAGCTGCCCAATTTTCAATCTTCTAGGATGAAGCATTCGTTACCAGTAACAGTTTGAATTTTTAGGTTTCACTCTATTTCCTCCTATACAGATAGATGTGTTTTTTAAGTCTAAATCAAACACGGTTTGTGCTAGCTCTTTGAAACTTGACAAAATAAAGTAGTTCTAAGTTCTATCTTTGTGGTTTGTTTCCTCTTGAAATAGCCACAAGCAAACACTGCGTAAAACACCTTTATTGGAAAGGTGTTCCAAGCTTCCAAAATACTACTGTTTTTCTGAAGACTCGGCAAATTTTTTTTCATCCGACCTTGATGATCTCTGTGGTAATGATCAGTTCACTAAGTCCACTTAGCTGCCCAATTTTCACTCTTCTAGGATGAAGCGTTCGTTACCAGTAACAGTTTGAATTTTTAGGTTTCAATCTATTTCCTCCTATACAGATAGATGTGTTTTTTAAGTCTAAATCAAACACGGTTTGTACTAGCTCCTTGAAACTTGACAAAATAAAGTAGTTCTAAGTTCTGTCATTGTGGTTTGTTTCCTCTTGAAATAGCCACAAGCAAAGACTGCGTAAAACACATTCATTGGAAAGGTTTTCCAAGCTTCCAAAATACTACTGTTTTTCTGAATACTCGGCAAATTTTTTTTCATCCGACCTTGATGATCTCTGTGGTAATGATCAGTTCACTAAGTCCACTTAGCTGCCCAACTTTCACTCTTCTAGGATGAAGCGTTCGTTACCAGTAACATTTTGAATTTTTAGGTTTCACTCTATTTCCTCCTATACAGATAGATGTGTTTTTTAAGTCTAAATCAAACACGGTTTGTGCTAGCTCCTTGAAACTTGACAAAATAAAGTAGTTCTAAGTTCTGTCTTTGTGGTTTGTTTCCTCTTGAAATAGCCACAAGCAAAGACTGCGTAAAACACATTCATTGGAAAGGTTTTACAAGCTTCCAAAATACTACTGGTTTTCTGAATACTCGGCAAATTTTTTTTCATCCGACCTTGATGATCTCTGTGGTAATGATCAGTTCACTAAGTCCACTTAGCTGCCCAACTTTCACTCTTCTAGGATGAAGCGTTCGTTACCAGTAACAGTTTGAATTTTTAGGTTTCACTCTATTTCCTCCTATATAGATAGATGTGTTTTTTAAGTCTAAATCAAACACGGTTTGTGCTAGCTCCTTGAAACTTGACAAAATAAAGTAGTTCTAAGTTCTGACTTTGTGGTTTGTTTCCTCTTGAAATAGCCACAAGCAAAGACTGCGTAAAACACCTTTATTGGAAAGGTGTTCCAAGCTTCCAAAATACTACTTGTTTTCTGAATACTCGGCAAATTTTTTTTCATCCGACCTTGATGATCTCTGTGGTAAGGTTCAGTTCACTAAGTCCACTTACCTGCCCAATTTTCACTCTTCTAGGATGAAGCGTTCGTTACCAGTAACAGTTTGAATTTTTAGTTTTCACTCTATTTCCTCCTATACAGATAGATGTGTTTTTTAAGTCTAAATCAAACACGGTTTGTGCTAGCTCCTTGAAACTTGACAAAATAAAGTAGTTCTAAGTTCTGTCTCTGTGGTTTGTTTCCTCTTGAAATAGCCACAAGCAAGACTGCGTAAAACACCTTCATTGGAAAGGTGTGCCAAGCTTCCAAAAAACTACTGGTTTTCGGAATACTCGGCAAATTTTTTTTCATCCGACCTTGATGATCTCTGTGGTAATGATCAGTTCACTAAGTCCACTTAGCTGCAGCAATTTTCACTCTTCTGGGATGAAGCGTTCGTTACCAGTAACAGTTTGAATTTTTAGGTTTTACTCTATCTCCTCCTATACAGATAGATGTGTTTTTTAAGTCTAAATCAATCACGGTTTGTTCTAGCTCCTTGAAACTTGACAAAATAAAGTTGTTCTAAGTTCTGTCTTTGTGGTTTGTTTCCTGTTGAAATTGCCACAAGCAAAGACTGCGTAAAACACATTCATTGGAAAGGTGTTCCAAGCTTCCAAAATACTACTGGTTTTCTGAATACTCGGCAAATTTTTTTTCATCTGACCTTGATGATCTCTGTGGTAATTATCAGTTCACTAAGTCCACTTAGCTGCCCAATTTTCAATCTTCTAGGATGAAGCATTCGTTACCAGTAACAGTTTGAATTTTTAGGTTTCACTCTATTTCCTCCTATACAGATAGATGTGTTTTTTAAGTCTAAATCAAACACGGTTTGTGCTAGCTCTTTGAAACTTGACAAAATAAAGTAGTTCTAAGTTCTATCTTTGTGGTTTGTTTCCTCTTGAAATAGCCACAAGCAAAGACTGCGTAAAACACATTCATTGGAAAGGTTTTCCAAGCTTCCAAAATACTACTGTTTTTCTGAATACTCGGCAAATTTTTTTTCATCCGACCTTGATGATCTCTGTGGTAAGGAACAGTTCACTAAGTCCACTTAGCTGCCCAACTTTCACTCTTCTAGGATGAAGCGTTCGTTACCAGTAACAGTTTGAATTTTTAGTTTTCACTCTATTTCCTCCTATACAGATAGATGTGTTTTTTAAGTCTAAATCAAACACGGTTTGTGCTAGCTCCTTGAAACTTGACAAAATAAAGTAGTTCTAAGTTCTGTCTTTGTGGTTTGTTTCCTCTTGAAATAGCCACAAGGAAAGACTGCGAAAAACACATTCATTTGAAAGGTGTTCCAAGCTTCCAAAATACTACTGGTTTTCTGAATACTCGGCAATTTTTTTTTCATCCGACCTTGATGATCTCTGTGGTAATGATCAGTTCACTAAGTCCACTTAGCTGCCCAATTTTCACTCTTCTAGGATGAAGCGTTCGTTACCAGTAACAGTTTGAATTTTTAGGTTTCACTCTATTTCCTCCTATACAGATAGATGTGTTTTTTAAGTCTAAATCAAACACGGTTTGTGCTAGCTCCTTGAAACTTGACAAAATAAAGTAGTTCTAAGTTCTGTCTTTGTGGTTTGTTTCCTCTTGAAATAGCCACAAGCAAAGACTGCGTAAAACACATTCATTGAAAGGTGTTCCAAGCTTCCAAAATACTACTGGTTTTCTGAATACTCGGCAAATTTTTTTTCATCCGACCTTGATGATCTCTGTGGTAATGATCAGTTCACTAAGTCCACTTAGCTGCCCAACTTTCACTCTTCTAGGATGAAGCGTTCGTTACCAGTAACAGTTTGAATTTTTAGGTTTCACTCTATTTACTCCTATACAGATAGATATGTTTTTTAAGTCTAAATCAAACACGGTTCGTGCTAGCTCCTTGAAACTTGACAAAATAAAGTATTTCTAAGTTCTGTCTTTGTGGTTTGTTTCCTCTTGAAATAGCCACAAGCAAACACTGCGTAAAAAACCTTTATTGGAAAGGTGTTCCAAGCTTGAATAATACTACTTGTTTTCTGAATACTCGGCAAATTTTTTTTTATCCGACATTGATGATCTCTGTGGTAATGATCAGTTCACTAATTCCACTTAGCTGCCCAATTTTCCCTCTTCTAGGATGAAGCGTTTGTTACCAGTAACAGTTTGAATTTTTAGGTTTCACTCTATTTCCTCCTATACAGATAGATGTGTTTTTTAAGTCTAAATCAAACACGGTTTGTGCTAGCTCCTTGAAACTTGACAAAATAAAGTAGATCTAAGTTCTGTCTTTGTGGTTTGTTTCCTCTTGAAATAGCCACAAGCAAACACTGCGTAAAACACCTTTATTGGAAAAGTGTGCCAAGCTTCCAAAATACTACTGGTTTTCTGAATACTCGGCAAATTTTTTTTCATCCGACCTTGATGATCTCTGTGGTAATGATCAGTTCACTAAGTCCACTTAGCTGCCTATTTTCACTCTTCTAGGATGAAGCGTTCGTTACCAGTAACAGTTTGAATTTTTAGGTTTCACTCTATTTCCTCCTATACAGATAGATGTGTTTTTTAAGTCTAAATCAAACATGGTTTGTGCTAGCTCCTTGAAACTTGACAAAATAAAGTATTTCTAAGTTCTGTCTTTGTGGTTTGTTTCCTCTTGAAATAGCCACAAGCAAAGACTGCGTAAAACACATTCATTGGAAAGGTGTTCCAAGCTTGAAAAATACTACTTGTTTTCTGAATACTCGGCAAATTTTTTTTCATCCGACATTGATGATCTCTGTGGTAATGATCAGTTCACTAAGTCCACTTAGCTGCCCAATTTTCCCTCTTCTAGGATGAAGCGTTCGTTACCAGTAACAGTTTGAATTTTTAGGTTTCACTCTATTTCCTCCTATACAGATAGATGTGTTTTTTAAGTCTAAATCAAACACGGTTTGTGCTAGCTTCTTGAAACTTGACAAAATAAAGTAGTTCTAAGTTCTGCCTTTGTGGTTTGTTTCCTCTTGAAATAGCCACAAGCAAAGACTGCGTAAAACACTTTCATTGGAAAGGTGTGCAAGCTTCCAAAAAACTACTGGTTTTCTAATACTCGGCAAATTTTTTTTCATCCGACCTTGATGATCTCTGTGGTAATGATCAGTTTACTTAGTCCACTTAGGTGCCCAATATTCACTCTTCTAGGATGAAGCGTTCGTTACCAGTAACAGTTTGAGTTTTTAGGTTTCACTCTATTTGCTCCTATATATATAGATGTGTTTGGAAGTCTAAATCAAACACGGTTTGTGCTAGCTCCTTGAAACTTGACAAAATAAAGTAGTTCTAAGTTCTGTCTTTGTGGTTTGTTTCCTCTTGAAATAGGCACAAGCAAAGACTGCGTAAAACACATTCATTGGAAATGTGTGCCAAGCTTCCAAAAAACTACTGGTTTTCGGAATACTCGGCAAATTTTTTTTCATCCCACCTTGATGATCTCTGTGGTAATGATCAGTTCACTAAGTCCACCTAGCTGCCCAATTTTCACTCTTCTAGGATGAAGCGTTCGTTACCAGTAACAGTTTGAATTTTTAGGTTTCACTCTATTTCCTCCTATACAGATAGATGTGTTTTTTAAGTCTAAATCAAACACGGTTTGTGCTAGCTCCTTGAAACTTGACAAAATAAAGTAGTTCTAAGTTCTGTCTTTGTGGTTTGTTTCCTCTTGAAGTAGCCACAAGCAAAGACTGCGTAAAACACATTCATTGGAAAGGTGTTCCAAGCTTCCAATATACTACTGGTTTTCTGAATACTCGGCAAATTTTTTTTCATCCGACCTTGATGATCTCTGTGGTAATGATCAGTTCACTAAGTCCACTTAGCTGCCCAACTTTCACTCCTCTAGGATGAAGCGTTCGTTACCAGTAACAGATTGAATTTTTAGGTTTCAATCTATTTCCTCCTATACAGATAGATGTGTTTTTTAAGTCTAAATCAAACACGGTTTGTGCTAGCTCCTTGAAACTTGACAAAATAAAGTAGTTCTAAGTTCTGTCTGTGTGGTTTGTTTTCTCTTGAAATAGCCACAAGCAAGACTGCGTAAAACACCTTCATTGGAAAGGTGTGCCAAGCTTCCAAAAAACTACTGGTTTTCTGAATACTCGGCAAATTTTTTTTCATCCGACCTTGATGATCTCTGTGGTAATGATAGTTTATTTAGTCCACTTAGGTGCCCAATATTCACTCTTCTTGGATGAGGCGTTTGTTACCAGTAACAGTTTGAGTTTTTAGGTTTCACTCTATTTCCTCCTATATATAGAGATGTGTTTGGAAGTCTAAATCAAACACGGTTTGTGCTAGCTCCTTGAAACTTGACAAAATAAAGTAGTTCTAAGTTCTGTCTTTGTCGTTTGTTTCCTCTTGAAATTGCCACAAGCAAGACTGCGTAAAACACCTTCATTGGAAAGGTGTGCCAAGCTTCCAAAAAACTACTGGTGTTCGGAATACTCGGCAAATTTTTTTTCATCCGACCTTGATGATCTCTGTGGTAATGATCAGTTCACTAAGTCCACTTAGCTGCCCAACGTTCACTCTTCTAGGATGAAGCGTTCGTTACCAGTAACAGTTTGAATTTTTAGGTTTCACTCTATTTCCTCCTATACAGATAGATGTGTTTTTTAAGTCTAAATCAAACACCGTTTGTGCTAGCTCCTTGAAACTTGACAAAATAAAGTAGATCTAAGTTTTGTCTTTGTGCTTTGTTTCCTCTTGAAATAGCCACAAGCAAAGACTGCGTAAAACACATTCATTGGAAAGGTGTTCCAAGCTTCCAAAATACTACTGGTTTTCTGAATACTCGGCAAATTTTTTTTCATCCGACCTTGATGATCTCTGTGGTAATGATCAGTTCACTAAGTCCACTTAGCTGCCCAATTTTCAATCTTCTAGGATGAAGCATTCGTTACCAGTAACAGTTTGAATTTTTAGGTTTCACTCTATTTCCTCCTATACAGATAGATGTGTTTTTTAAGTGTAAATCAAACACGGTTTGTGCTAGCTCCTTGAAACTTGACAAAATAAAGTAGTTCTAAGTTCTGTCTTTGTGGTTTGTTTCCTCTTGAAATAGCCACAAGCAAACACTGCGTAAAAAACCTTTATTGGAAAGGTGTTCCAAGCTTGAAAAATACTACTTGTTTTCTGAATACTCGGCAAAATTTTTTTCATCCGACATTGATGATCTCTGTGGTAATGATCAGTTCACTAATTCCACTTAGCTGCCCAATTTTCACTCTTCTAGGATGAAGCGTTCGTTACCAGTAACAGTTTGAAGTTTTAGGTTTCACTCTATTTCCTCCTATACAGATAGATGTGTTTTTTAAGTCTAAATCAAACAAGGTTTGTGCTAGCTCCTTGAAACTTGACAAAATAAAGTAGTTCTAAGTTCTGTCTTTGTGGTTTGTTTCCTCTTGAAATAGCCACAAGCAAAGACTGCGTAAAACACCTTTATTGGAAAGGTGTTCCAAGCTTCCAAAATACTACTGGTTTTCTGAATACTCGGCAAATTTTTTTTCATCCGACCTTGATGATCTCTTTGGTGATGATCAGTTCACTAAGTCCACTTACCTGCCCAATTTTCACTCTTCTAGGATGAAGCGTTCGTTACTAGTACCAGTTTGAATTTTTAGGTTTCACTCTATTTCCTCCTATACAGATAGATGTGTTTTTTAAGTCTAAATCAAACACGGTTTGTGCTAGCTCCTTGAAACTTGACAAAATAAAGTAGTTCTAAGTTCTGTCTTTGTGGTTTGTTTCCTCTTGAAATAGCCACAAGGAAAGACTGCGTAAAACTCATTCATTGGAAAGGTGTGCCAAGCTTCCAAAATACTACTGGTTTTCTGAATACTCGGCAAATTTTTTTTCATCCGACCTTGATGATCTCTGTGGTAATGATCAGTTCACTAAGTCCACTTAGCTGCCCAATTTTCACTCTTCTAGGATGAAGCGTTCGTTACCAGTAACAGTTTGAATTTTTAGGTTTCACTCTATTTCCTCCTATACAGATAGATGTGTTTTTTAAGTCTAAATCAAACACGGTTTGTGCTAGCTCCTTGAAACTTGACAAAATAAAGTAGTTCTAAGTTCTGTCTTTGTGGTTTGTTTCCTCTTGAAATAGCCACAAGCAAACACTGCGTAAAACACCTTTATTGGAAAGGTGTTCCAAGCTTCCACAATACTACTGGTTTTCTGAAGACTCGGCAAATTTTTTTTCATCCGACCTTGATGATCTCTGTGGTAATGATCAGTTCACTAAGTCCACTTAGCTGCCCAATTTTCACTCTTCTAGGATGAAGCGTTCGTTACCAGTAACAGTTTGAATTTTTACGTTTCAATCTATTTCCTCCTATACAGATAGATGTGTTTTTTAACTCTAAATCAAACACGGTTTGTGCTAGCTTTTTGAAACTTGACAAAATAAAGTAGTTCTAAGTTCTGTCTTTGTGGTTTGTTTCCTCTTGAAATAGCCACAAGCAAAGACTGCGAAAAACACATTCATTTGAAAGGTGTTCCAAGCTTCCAAAATACTACTGGTTTTCTGAATACTCGGCAAATTTTTTTTCATCCGACCTTGATGATCTCTGTGGTAATGATCAGTTCACTAAGTCCACTTAGCTGCCCAATTTTCACTCTTCTAGGATGAAGCGTTCGTTACCAGTAACAGTTTGAATTTTTAGGTTTCACTCTATTTCCTCCTATACAGATAGATGTGTTTTTTAAGTCTAAATCAAACACGGTTTGTGCTAGCTCCTTGAAACTTGACAAAATAAAGTAGTTCTAAGTTCTGTCTTTGTGGTTTGTTTCTTCTTGAAATAGCCACAAGCAAAGACTGCGTAAAACACCTTCATTGGAAAGGTTTGCCAAGCTTCCAAAAAACTACTGGTTTTCTGAATACTCGGCAAATTTTTTTTCATCCGACCTTGATGATCTCTGTGGTAATGATCAGTTTACTTAGTCCACTTAGCTGCCCAATATTCACTCTTCTAGGATGAAGCGTTCGTTACAAGTAACAGTTTGAATTTTTAGGTTTCACTCTATTTCCTCCTATACAGATAGATGTGTTTTTTAAGTCTAAATCAAACACGGTTTGCGCTAGCTCCTTGAAACTTGACAAAATAAAGTAGTTCTAAGTTCTGTCTTTGTGGTTTGTTTCCTCTTGAAATAGCCACAAGAAAACACTGGGTAAAACACATTCATTGGAAAGGTGTTCCAAGCTTCCAAAATACTACTGGTTTTCTGAATACTCGGCAAATTTTTTTTCATCCGAACTTGATGATCTCTGTGGTAATGATCAGTTCACTAAGTCCACTTAGCTGCCCAATTTTCACTCTTCTAGGATGAAGCGTTCGTTACCAGAAACAGTTTGAATTTTTAGGTTTCACTCCATTTCCTCCTATACAGATAGATGTGTTTTTTAAGTCTAAATCAAACACGGTTTGTGCTAGCTCCTTGAAACTTGACAAAATAAAGTAGTTCTTAGTTCTGTCTTTGTGGTTTCTTTCCTCTTGAAATAGCCACAAGCAAAGACTGCGTAAAACACCTTCATTGGAAAGGTGTGCCAAGCTTCCAAAAAACTACTGGTTTTCTGAATACTCGGCAAATTTTTTTTCATCCGACCTTGATGATCTCTGTGGTAATGATCAGTTTACTTAGTCCACTTAGCTGCCCAATATTCACTCTTCTAGGATGAAGCGTTCGTTACCAGTAACAGTTTGAGTTTTTAGGTTTCACTCTATTTCCTCCTATATAGATAGATGTGTTTGGAAGTCTAAGTCAAACACGGTTTGTGCTAGCTCCTTGAAACTTGACAAAATAAAGTAGTTCTAAGTTCTGTCTTTGTGGTTTGTTTCCTCTTGAAATAGGCACAAGCAAAGACTGCGTAAAACACATTCATTGGAAAGGTGTGCCAAGCTTCCAAAAAACTACTGGTTTTCGGAATACTCGGCAAATTTTTTTTCATCCGACCTTGATGATCTCTGTGGTAATGATCAGTTCACTAAGTCCACTTAGCTGCCCAATTTTCACTCTTCTAGGATGAAGCGTTCGTTACCAGTAACAGTTTGAATTTTTAGGTTTCACTCTATTTCCTCCTATACAGATAGATGTGTTTTTTAAGACTAAATCAATCACGGTTTGTTCTAGCTCCTTGCAACTTGACAAAATAAAGTTGTTCTAAGTTCTGTCTTTGTGGTTTGTTTCCTCTTGAAATAGCCACAAGCAAAGACTGCGTAAAACACATTCATTGGAAAGGTGTTCCAAGCTTCCAAATACTACTGGTTTTCTGAATAATCGGCAAATTTTTTTTCATCCGACCTTGATGATCTCTGTGGTAATGATCAGTTCACTAAGTCCACTTAGCTGCAAAATTTTCAATCTTCTAGGATGAAGCATTCGTTACCAGTAACAGTTTGAATTTTTAGGTTTCACTCTATTTCCTCCCAAACAGATAGATGTGTTTTTTAAGTCTAAATCAAACACGGTTTGTTCTAGCTCCTTGAATCTTGACAAAATAAAGTAGTTCTAAGTTCTTTCTTTGTGGTTTGTTTTTCTCTTGAAATAGCCACAAGCAAACACTGCGTAAAACACCTTTATTGGAAAGGTGTTCCAAGCTTCCAAAATACTACTGGTTTTCTGGATACTCGGCAAATTTTTTTTCATCCGACCTTGATGATCTCTGTGGTAATGATCAGTTCACTAAGTCCACTTAGCTGCCCAATTTTCACTCTTCTAGGATGAAGCGTTCGTTACCAGTAACAGTTTGAATTTTTAGGTTTCACTCTATTTCCTCCTATACAGATAGATGTGTTTTTTAAGTGTAAATCATACACGGTTTGTGCTAGCTCTATGAAACTTGACAAAATAAAGTAGTTCTAAGTTCTGTCTTTGTGGTTTGTTTCCTCTTGAAATAGCCACAAGCAAAGACTGCGTAAAACACCTTTATTGGAAAGGTGTTCGAAGCTTCCAAAATACTACTGGTTTTCTGAATACTCGGCAAATTTTTTTTCATCCGACCTTGATGATGTCTGTGGTAATGATCAGTTCACTAAGTCCACTTACCTGCCCAATTTTCACTCTTCTAGGATGAAGCGTTCGTTACCAGTAACAGTTTGAATTTTTAGGTTTCACTCTATTTCCTCCTATACAGATAGATGTGTTTTTTAAGTCTAAATCAAACACGGTTTGTGCTAGCTCCTTGAAACTTGACAAAATAAAGTAGTTCTAAGTTCTGTCTTTGTGGTTTGTTTCCTCTTGAAATAGGCACAAGCAAAGACTGCGTAATACACATTCATTGGAAAGGTGTGCCAAGCTTCCAAAAAACTACTGGTTTTCGGAATACTCGGTAAATTTTTTTTCATCAGACCTTGATGATCTCTGTGGTAATGATCAGTTCACTAAGTCCACTTAGCTGCCCAATTTTCACTCTTCTAGGATGAAGCGTTCGTTACCAGTAACAGTTTGAATTTTTAGGTTTCACTCTATTTCCTCCTATACAGATAGATGTGTTTTTTAAGTCTAAATCAAACACAGTTTGTGCTAGCTCCTTGAAACTTGACAAAATAAAGTAGTTCTAAGTTCTGTCTTTGTGGTTTGTTTCCTCTTGAAATAGCCACAAGCAAAGACTGCGTAAAACACATTCATTGGAAAGGTGTGCCAAGCTTCCAAAATACTACTGGTTTTCTGAATACTCGGCAAATTTTTTTTCATCCGACCTTGATGATCTCTGTGGTAATGATCAGTTCACTAAGTCCACTTAGCTGCCCAATTTTCACTCTTCTAGGATGAAGTGTTCGTTACCAGTAACAGTTTGAATTTTTAGGTTTCACTCTATTTCCTCCTATACAGATAGATGTGTTTTTTAAGTCTAAATCAAACACGGTTTGTGCTAGCTCCTTGAAACTTGACAAAATAAAGTAGTTCTAAGTTCTGTCTTTGTGGTTTGTTTCCTCTTGAAATAGCCACAAGCAAAGACTGCGTAAAACACCTTCATTGGAAAGGTTTGCCAAGCTTCCAAAAAACTACTGGTTTTCTGAATACTCGGCAAATTTTTTTTCATCCGACCTTGATGATCTCTGTGGTAATGATCAGTTTACTTAGTCCACTTAGCTGCCCAATATTCACTCTTCTAGGATGAAGCGTTCGTTACAAGTAACAGTTTGAGTTTTTAGGTTTCACTCTATTTCCTCCTATATAGATAGATGTGTTTCAAAGTCTAAATCAAACACGGTTTGTGCTAGCTCCTTGAAACTTGACAAAATAAAGTAGTTCTAAGTTCTGTCTTTGTGGTTTGTTTCCTCTTGAAATAGCCACAAGCAAAGACTGCGTAAAACACATTCATTGGAAAGGTGTGCCAAGCTTCCAAAAAACTACTGGTTTTCGGAATACTCGGCAAATTTTTTTTCATCCGTCCTTGATGATCTCTGTGGTAATGATCAGTTCACTAAGTCCACTTAGCTGCCCAATTTTCACTCTTCTATGATGAAGCGTTCGTTACCAGTCACAGTTTGAATTTTTAGGTTTCACTCTATTTCCTCCTATACAGATAGATGTGTTTTTTAAGTCTAAATCAATCACGGTTTGTTCTAGCTCCTTGCAACTTGACAAAATAATGTTGTTCTAAGTTCTGTCTTTGTGGTTTGTTTCCTCTTGAAATAGCCACAAGCAAAGACTGCGTAAAACACATTCATTGGAAAGGTGTCCAAGCGTCCAAAATACTACTGGTTTTCTGAATACTCGGAAACTTTTTTTTCATCTGAACTTGATGATCTCTGTGGTAATGATCAGTTCACTAAGTCCACTTAGCTGCCCAATTTTCACTCTTCTAGGATGAAGCGTTCGTTACCAGTAACAGTTTGAATTTTTAGGTTTCAATCCATTTCCTCCTATACAGATAGATGTGTTTTTTAAGTCTAAATCAAACACGGTTTGTGCTAGCTTTTTGAAACTTGAGAAAATAAAGTAGTTCTAAGTTCTGTCTTTGTGGTTTGTTTCCTCTTGAAATAGCCACAAGCAAAGACTGCGTAAAACACCTTTATTGGAAAGGTGTTCCAAGCTTCCAAAATACTACTGGTTTTCTGAATACTCGGCAAATTTTTTTTCATCCGACCTTGATGATCTCTGTGGTAATGATCAGTTCACTAAGTCCACTTACCTGCCCAATTTTCACTCTTCTAGGATGAAGCGTTCGTTACCAGTAACAGTTTGAATTTTTAGGTTTCACTCTATTTCCTCCTATACAGATAGATGTGTTTTTTAAGTCTAAATCAAACACGGTTTGTGCTAGCTCCTTGAAACTTGACAAAATAAAGTAGTTCTAAGTTCTGTCTTTGTGGTTTGTTTCCTCTTGAAATAGGCACAAGCAAAGACTGCGTAAAACACATTCATTGGAAAGGTGTGCCAAGCTTCCAAAAAACTACTGGTTTTCGGAATACTCGGCAAATTTTTTTTCATCCGTCCTTGATGATCTCTGTGGTAATGATCAGTTCACTAAGTCCACTTAGCTGCCCAATTTTCACTCTTCTAGGATGAAGGGTTCGTTACCAGTAACTGTTTGAATTTTTAGGTTTCACTCTATTTCCTCCTATACAGATAGATGTGTTTTTTAAGTCTAAATCAATCACGGTTTGTTCTAGCTCCTTGCAACTGGACAAAATAATGTTGTTCTAAGTTCTGTCTTTGTCGTTTGTTTCCTCTTGAAATAGCCACAAGCAAAGACTGCGTAAAACACATTCATTGGAAAGGTGTCCAAGCGTCCAAAATACTACTGGTTTTCTGAATACTCGGAAACTTTTTTTTCATCCGAACTTCATGATCTCTGTGGTAATGATCAGTTCACTAAGTCCACTTAGCTGCCCAATTTTCAATCTTCTAGGATGAAGCATTCGTTACCAGTAACAGTTTGAATTTTTAGGTTTCACTCTATTTCTTCCTATACAGATAGATGTGTTTTTTAAGTCTAAATCAAACACGGTTTGTGCTAGCTCCTTGAAACTTGACAAAATAAAGTAGTTCTAAGTTCTGTCTTTGTGGTTTGTTTCCTCTTGAAATAGCCACAAGCAAACACTGCGTAAAACACCTTTATTGGAAAGGTGTTCCAAGCTTCCAAAATACTACTGGTTTTCTGAATACTCGGCAAATTTTTTTTCATCCGACCTTGATGATCTCTGTGGTAATGATCAGTTCACTAAGTCCACTTAGCTGCCCAATTTTCACTCTTCTAGGATGAAGCGTTCGTTACCAGTAACAGTTTGAATTTTTAGGTTTCACTCTATTTCCTCCTATACAGATAGATGTGTTTTTTAAGTCTAAATCAAACACGGTTTGTGCTAGCTCCTTGAAACTTGACAAAATAAAGTAGTTCTCAGTTCTGTCTTTGTGGTTTGTTTCCTCTTGAAATAGCCACAAGCAAAGACTGCGTAAAACACATTCATTGGAAAGGTGTTCCAGGCTTCCAAAATACTACTGGTTTTCTGAATACTCGGCAAATTTTTTTTCATCCGACCTTGATGATCTCTGTGGTAATGATCAGTTCACTAAGTCCACTTAGCTGCCCAATTTTCAATCTTCTAGGATGAAGCATTCGTTACCAGTAACAGTTTGAATTTTTAGGTTTCACTCTATTTCCTCCTATACAGATAGATGGGTTTTTTAAGTCTAAATCAAACACGGTTTGTGCTAGCTCCTTGAAACTTGACAAAATAAAGTAGTTCTAAGTTCTTTCTTTGTGGTTTGTTTCCTCTTGAAATAGCCACAAGCAAACACTGCGTAAAACACCTTTATTGGAAAGGTGTTCCAAGCTTCCAAAATACTACTGGTTTTCTGGATACTCGGCAAATTTTTTTTCATCCGACCTTGATGATCTCTGTGGTAATGATCAGGTCACTAAGTCCACTTAGCTGCCCAATTTTCACTCTTCTAGGATGAAGCGTTCGTTACCAGTAACAGTTTGAATTTTTAGGTTTCACTCTATTTCCTCCTATACAGATAGATGTTTTTTTTAAGTCTAAATCAAACACGGTTTGTGCTAGCTCTATGAAACTTGACAAAATAAAGTAGTTCTAAGTTCTGTCTTTGTGGTTTGTTTCCTCTTGAAATAGCCACAAGCAAAGACTGCGTAAAACACCTTTATTGGAAAGGTGTTCCAAGCTTCCAAAATACTACTGGTTTTCTGAATACTGGGCAAATTTTTTTTCATCCGACCTTGATGATCTCTGTGGTAATGATCAGTTCACTAAGTCCACTTACCTGCCCAATTTTCACTCTTCTAGGATGAAGCGTTCGTTACCAGTAACAGTTTGAATTTTTAGGTTTCACTCTATTTCCTCCTATACAGATAGATGTGTTTTTTAAGTCTAAATCAAACACGGTTTGTGCTAGCTCCTTGAAACTTGACAAAATAAAGTAGTTCTAAGTTCTGTCTTTGTGGTTTGTTTCCTCTTGAAATAGGCACAAGCAAAGACTGCGTAAAACACATTCATTGGAAAGGTGTGCCAAGCTTCCAAAAAACTACTGGTTTTCGGAATACTCGGCAAATTTTTTTTCATCCGACCTTGATGATCTCTGTGGTAATGATCAGTTCACTAAGTCCACTTAGCTGCCCAATTTTCACTCTTCTAGGATGAAGCGTTCGTTACCATTAACAGTTTGAATTTTTAGGTTTCACTCTATTTCCTCCTATACAGATAGATGTGTTTTTTAAGTCTAAATCAATCACGGTTTGTTCTAGCTCCTTGAAACTTGACAAAATAAAGTTGTTCTAAGTTCTGTCTTTGTGGTTTGTTTCCCCTTGAAATAGCCACAAGCAAAGACTGCGTAAAACACCTTCATTGGAAAGGCGTGCCAAGCTACCAAAAAACTACTGGTTTTCTGAATACTCGGCAAATTTTTTTTCATCCGACCTTGATGATCTCTGTGGTAATGATCAGTTTACTTAGTCCACTTAGCTGCCCAATATTCACTCTTCTAGGATGAAGCGTTCGTTACCAGTAACAGTGTGAGTTTTTAGGTTTCACTCTATTTCCTCCTATATAGATAGATGTGTTTGGAAGTCTAAATCAAACACGGTTTGTGCTAGCTCCTTGAAACTTGACAAAATAAAGTAGTTCTAAGTTCTGTCTTTGTGGTTTGTTTCCTCTTGAAATAGGCACAAGCAAAGACTGTGTAAAACACATTCATTGGAAAGGTGTGCCAAGCTTCCAAAAAACTACTGGTTTTCGGAATACTCGGCAAATTTTTTTTCATCCGACCTTGATGATCTCTGTGGTAATGATCAGTTCACTAAGTCCACTTAGCTGCCCAATTTTCACTCTTCTAGGATGAAGCGTTCGTTACCAGTAACAGTTTGAATTTTTAGGTTTCACTCTATTTCCTCCTATACAGATAGATGTGTTTTTTAAGTCTAAATCAAACACGGTTTGTGCTAGCTCCTTGAAACTTGACAAAATAAAGTAGTTCTAAGTTCTGTCTTTGTGGTTTGTTTCCTCTTAAAATAGCCACAAGCAAAGACTGCGTAAAACACATTCTTTGGAAAGGTGTTCCAAGCTTCCCAAATACTACTGGTTTTCTGAATACTCGGCAAATTTTTTTTCATCCGACCTTGATGATCTCTGTGGTAATGATCAGTTCACTAAGTCCACTTAGCTGCCCAACTTTCACTCTTCTAGGATGAAGCGTTCGTTACCAGTAACAGTTTGAATTTTTAGGTTTCACTCTATTTCCTCCTATACAGATAGATGTGTTTTTTAAGTCTAAATCAAACACAGTTTGTGCTAGCTCCTTGAAACTTGACAAAATAAAGTAGTTCTAAGTTCTGTCTTTGTGGTTTGTTTCCTCTTGAAATAGCCACAAGCAAAGACTGCGTAAAACACCTTCATTGGAAAGGTGTGCCAAGCTTCCAAAAAACTACTGGTTTTCTGAATACTCGGCAAATTTTTTTTCATCCGACCTTGATGATCTCTGTGGTAATGATCAGTTTACTTAGTCCACTTAGCTGCCCAATATTCACTCTTCTAGGATGAAGCGTTCGTTACCAGTAACAGTTTGAGTTTTTAGGTTTCACTCTATTTCCTCCTATATAGATAGATGTGTTTGGAAGTCTAAATCAAACACGGTTTGTGCTAGCTCCTTGAAACTTGACAAAATAAAGTAGTTCTAAGTTCTGTCTTTGTGGTTTGTTTCCTCTTGAAATAGGCACAAGCAAAGACTGCGTAAAACACATTCATTGGAAAGGTGTGCCAAGCTTCCAAAAAACTACTGGTTTTCGGGATACTCGGCAAATTTTTTTTCATCCGACCTTGATGATCTCTGTGGTAATGATCAGTTCACTAAGTCCACTTAGCTGCCCAATTTTCACTCTTCTAGGATGAAGCGTTCGTTACCAGTAACAGTTTGAATTTTTAGGTTTCACTCTATTTCCTCCTATACAGATAGATGTGTTTTTTAAGTCTAAATCAATCACGGTTTGTTCTAGCTCCTTGCAACTTGACAAAATAAAGTTGTTCTAAGTTCTGTCTTTGTGGTTTGTTTCCTCTTGAAATAGCCACAAGCAAACACTGCGTAAAACACCTTTATTGGAAAGGTGTTAGAAGCTTCCAAAATACTACTGGTTTTCTGAATACTCGGCAAATTTTTTTTCATCCGACCTTGATGATCTCTGTGGTAATGATCAGTTCACTAAGTCCACTTAGCTGCCCAATTTTCACTCTTCTAGGATGAAGCGTTCGTTACCAGTAACAGTTTGAATTTTTAGGTTTCACTCTGTTTCCTCCTATACAGATAGATGTGTTTTTTAAGTCTAAATCAAACACGGTTTCTGCTAGCTCCATGAAACTTGACAAAATAAAGTAGTTCTAAGTTCTGTCTTTGTGGTTTGTTTCCTCTTGAAATAGCCACAAGCAAAGACTGCGTAAAACACATTCATTGGAAAGGTGTTCCAAGCTTCCAAAATACTACTGGTTTTCTGAATACTCGGCAAATTTTTTTTCATCTGACATTGATGATCTCTGTGGTAATGATCAGTTCACTAAGTCCACTTAGCTGCCCAAACTTTCACTCTTCTAGGATGAAGCGTTCGTTACCAGTAACAGTTTGAATTTTTAGGTTTCACTCTATTTCCTCCTATACAGATAGATATGTTTTTTAAGTCTAAATCAAACACGGTTTGTGCTAGCTCCTTGCATCTTGACAAAATAAAGTTGTTCTAAGTTCTGTCGTTGTGGTTTGTTTCCTCTTGAAATAGCCACAAGCAAAGACTGCATAAAACACATTCATTGGAAAGGTGTTCCAAGCTTCCAAAATACTACTGGTTTTTCTGAATACTCGGAAAATTTTTTTTCATCCGAACTTGATGATCTCTGTGGTAATGATCAGTTCACTAAGTCCACTTAGCTGCCCAATTTTCAATCTTCTAGGATGAAGCATTCGTTACCAGTAACAGTTTGAATTTTTGGGTTTCACTCTATTTCCTCCTATACAGATAGATGTGTTTTTTAAGTCTAAATCAAACACCGGTTTGTGCTAGCTCCTTGAAACTTGACAAAATAAAGTAGTTCTAAGTTCTGTCTTTGTGGTTTGTTTCCTCTTGAAATAGCCACAAGCAAACACTGCGTAAAACACCTTTATTTGAAAGGTGTTCCAAGCTTCCAAAATACTATTGGTTTTCTGAATACTCGGCAAATTTTTTTTCATCCGAACTTGATGATCTCTGTGGTAATGATCAGTTCACTAAGTCCACTTAGCTGCCCAATTTTCACTCTTCTAGGATGAAGCGTTCGTTTACAGTAACAGTTTGAATTTTTAGGTTTCACTCTATTTCCTCCTATACAGATAGATGTGTTTTTTATGTCTAAATCAAACACGGTTTGTGCCAGCTCCATGAAACTTGACAAAATAAAGTAGTTCTAAGTTCTGTCTTTGTGGATTGTTTCCTCTTGAAATAGCCACAAGCAAAGACTGCGTAAAACACATTCATTGGAAAGGTGTTCCAAGATTCCAAAATACTACTGGTTTTCTGAATACTCGGCAAATTTTTTTTCATCCGACCTTGATGATCTCTGTGGTAATGATCAGTTCACTAAGTCCACTTAGCTGCCCAACTTTCACTCTTGTAGGATGAAGCATTCGTTACCAGTAACAGTTTGAATTTTTAGGTTTCACTCTATTTCCTCCTATACAGATAGATGTGTTTTTTAAGTCTAAATCACACACGGTTTGTGCTAGTTCCTTGAAACTTGACAAAATAAAGTAGTTCTAAGTTCTGTCTTTGTGGTTTGTTTCCTCTTGAAATAGCCACAAGCAAACACTGCATAAAACACCTTTATTGGAAAGGTGTTCCAAGCTTCCAAAATGCTACTGGTTTTCTGAATACTAGGCAAATTTGTTTTCATCCGACCTTGATGATCTCTGTGGTAATGATCAGTTCACTAAGTCCACTTAGCTGCCCAATTTTCACTCTTCTAGGATGAAGCGTTCGTTACCAGTAACAGTTTGAATTTTTAGGTTTCACTCTATTTCCTCCTATACAGATAGATGTGTTTTTTAAGTCTAAATCAAACACGGTTTGTGCTAGCTCCTTGAAACTTGACAAAATAAAGTAGTTCTAAGTTCTGTCTTTGTGGTTTGTTTCCTCTTGAAATAGCCACAAGCAAAGACTGCGTAAAACACATTCATTGGAAAGGTGTTCCAAGCTTCCAAAATACTACTGGTTTTCTGAATACTCGGCAATTTTTTTTTCATCCGACCTTGATGATCTCTGTGGTAATGATCAGTTCACTAAGTCCACTTAGCTGCCCAATTTTCACTCTTCTAGGATGAAGCGTTCATTACCAGTAACAGTTTGAATTTTTAGGTTTCACCCTATTCCTCCTATACAGATAGATGTGTTTTTTAAGTCTAAATCAAACGGGTTTGTGCTAGCTCCTTGAAACTTGACAAAATAAAGTAGTTCTAAGTTCTGTCTTTGTGGTTTGTTTCCTCTTGAAATAGCCACAAGCAAAGACTGCGTAAAACACATTAATTGGAAAGGTGTTCCAAGCTTTCAAAATACTACTGGTTTTCTGAATACTCGGCAAATTTTTTTTCATCCGACCTTGATGATCTCTGTGGTAATGATCAGTTCACTAAGTCCACTTAGCTGCCCAATTTTCACTCTTCTAGGATGAAGCGTTCGTTACCAGTAACAGTTTGAATTTTTAGGTTTCACTCTATTTCCTCCTATACAGATAGATGTGTTTTTTAAGTCTAAATCAAACACGGTTTGTGCTAGCTCCTTGAAACTTCACAAAATAAAGTAGTTCTAAGTTCTGTCTTTGTGGTTTGTTTCCTCTTGAAATAGCCACAAGCAAAGACTGCGTAAAACACCTTCATTGGATAGGTGTGCCAAGCTTCCAAAAAAATTCTGGTTTTCTGAATACTTGGCAAATTTTTTTCCATCCGACCTTGATGATCTCTGTGGTAATGATCAGTTTACTTAGTCCACTTAGCTGCCCAATATTCCCCCTTCTAGGATGAAGCGTTCGTTACCAGTAACAGTTTGAGTTTTTAGGTTTCACTCTATTTCCTCCTATATATATAGATGTGTTTGGAAGTCTAAATCAAACACGGTTTGTGCTAGCTCCTTGAAACTTGATAAAAAAAAGTAGTTCTAAGTTCTGTCTTTGTGGTTTGTTTCCTCTTGAAATAGCCACAAGCAAAGACTGCGTAAAACACCTTTATTGGAAAGGTGTTCCAAGATTCCAAAATACTACTGGTTTTCTGAATACTCGGCAAATTTTTTTTCATCCGACCTTGATGATCTCTGTGGTAATGATCAGTTCACTAAGTCCACTTACCTGCCCAATTTTCACTCTTCTAGGATGAAGCGTTCGTTACCAGTAACAGTTTGAATTTTTAGGTTTCACTCTACTTAATCCTATACAGATAGATGTGTTTTTTAAGTCTAAATCAAACACGGTTTGTGCTAGCTCCTTGAAACTTGACAAAATAAAGTAGTTCTAAGTTCTGTCTTTGTGGTTTGTTTCCTCTTGAAATAGCCACAAGCAAAGACTGCGTAAAACACATTCATTGGAAAGGTGTTCCAAGCTTCCAAAATACTACTGGTTTTCTGAATACTCGGCAAATTTTTTTTTCATCCGACCTTGATGATCTCTATGGTAATGATCAGTTCACTAAGTCCATTAGCTGCCCAACTTTCACTCTTCTAGGATGAAGCGTTCGTTACCAGTAACAGTTTGAATTTTTAGATTTCACTCTATTTCCTTCTATACAGATAGATGTGATTTTGAAGTCTAAATCAAACACGGTTTGTGCTAGCTCCTTGCAACTTGACAAAATAAAGTAGTTCTAAGTTCTGTCTTTGTGGTTTGTTTCCTCTTGAAATAGCCACAAGCAAAGACTGCGTAAAACACCTTTATTGGAAAGGTGTTCCAAGCTTCCAAAATGCTACTGGTTTTCTGAATACTCGGCAAATTTTTTTTCATTTGACCTTGATGATCTCTGTGGTAATGATCAGTTCACTAAGTTCACTTAGCTGCCCAATTTTCACTCTTCTAGGATGAAGCGTTCGTTACCAGTAACAGTTTGAATTTTTAGGTTTCCCTCTATTTCCTCCTATACAGATAGATGTGTTTTTTAAGTCTAAATCAAACACGGTTTGTGCTAGCTCCTTGAAACTTGACAAAATAAAGTAGTTCTAAGTTCTGTCTTTGTGGTTTGTTTCCTCTTGAAATAGGCACAAGCAAAGACTGTGTAAAACACATTCATTATAAAGGTGTGCCAAGCTTCCAAAAAACTACTGGTTTTCGGAATACTCGGCAAATTTTTTTTCATCCGACCTTGATGATCTCTGTGGTAATGATCAGTTCACTAAGTCCACTTAGCTGCCCAATTTTCACTCTTCTAGGATGAAGCGTTCGTTACCAGTAACAGTTTGAATTTTTAGGTTTCACTCTATTTCCTCCTATACAGATAGATGTGTTTCTTAAGTCTAAATCAAACACGGTTTGTGCTAGCTCCTTGAAACTTGACAAAATAAAGTAGTTCTAAGTTCTGTCTTTGTGGTTTGTTTCCTCTTAAAATAGCCACAAGCAAAGACTGCGTAAAACACATTCATTGGAAAGGTGTTCCAAGCTTCCCAAATACTACTGGTTTTCTGAATACTCGGCAAATTTTTTTTCATCCGACCTTGATGATCTCTGTGGTAATGATCAGTTCACTAAGTCCACTTAGCCTGCCCAACTTTCACTCTTCTAGGATGCAGCGTTCGTTACCAGTAACAGTTTGAATTTTTAGGTTTCACTCTATTTCCTCCTATACAGATAGATGTGTTTTTTAAGTCTAAATCAAACACAGTTTGTGCTAGCTCCTTGAAACTTGACAAAATAAAGTAGTTCTAAGTTCTGTCTTTGTGGTTTGTTTCCTCTTGAAATAGCCACAAGCAAAGACTGCGTAAAACACCTTCATTGGAAAGGTGTGCCAAGCTTCCAAAAAACTACTGGTTTTCTGAATACTCGGCAAATTTTTTTTCATCCGACCTTGATGATCTCTGTGGTAATGATCAGTTTACTTAGTCCACTTAGCTGCCCAATATTCACTCTTCTAGGATGAAGCGTTCGTTACCAGTAACAGTTTGAGTTTTTAGGTTTCACTCTATTTCCTCCTATATAGATAGATGTGTTTGGAAGTCTAAATCAAACACGGTTTGTGCTAGCTCCTTGAAACTTGACAAAATAAAGTAGTTCTAAGTTCTGTCTTTGTGGTTTGTTTCCTCTTGAAATAGGCACAAGCAAAACTGCGTAAAACACATTCATTGGAAAGGGTGTGCCAAGCTTCCAAAAAACTACAGGTTTTCGGAATACTCGGCAAAATTTTTTTTCATCCGACATTGATGATCTCTGTGGTAATGATCAGTTCACTAAGTCCACTTAGCTGCCCAATTTTCACTCTTCTAGGATGAAGCGTTCGTTACCAGTAACAGTTTGAATTTTTAGGTTTCACTCTATTTCCTCCTATACAGATAGATGTGTTTTTAAGTCTAAATCAATCACGGTTTGTTCTGCTCCTTGCAACTTGACAAAATAAAGTGGTTCTAAGTTCTGTCTTTGTGGTTTGTTTCCTCTTGAAATAGCCACAAGCAAACACTGCGTAAAACACCTTTATTGGAAAGGTGTTCCAAGCTTCCAAAATACTACTGGTTTTCTGAATACTCGGCAAATTTTTTTTCATCCGACCTTGATGATCTCTGTGGTAATGATCAGTTCACTAAGTCCACTTAGCTGCCCAATTTTCACTCTTCTAGGATGAAGCGTTCGTTACCAGTAACAGTTTGAATTTTTAGTTTCACTCTGTTTCCTCCTATACAGATAGATGTGTTTTTTAAGTCTAAATCAAACACGGTTTCTGCTAGCTCCATGAAACTTGACAAAATAAAGTAGTTCTAAGTTCTGTCTTTGTGGTTTGTTTTCTCTTGAAATAGCCTCAAGCAAAGACTGCGTAAAACACATTCATTGGAAAGGTGTTCCAAGCTTCCAAAATACTACTGGTTTTCTGAATACTCGGCAAATTTTTTTTCATCCGACATTGATGATCTCTGTGGTAATGATCAGTTCACTAAGTCCACTTAGCTGCGCAACTTTCACTCTTCTAGGATGAAGCGTTCGTTACCAGTAACAGTTTGAATTTTTAGGTTCCACTCTATTTCCTCCTATACAGATAGATATGTTTTTAAGTCTAAATCAAACACGGTTTGTGCTAGCTCCTTGCATCTTGACAAAATAAAGTTGTTCTAAGTTCTGTCGTTGTGGTTTGTTTCCTCTTGAAATAGCCACAAGCAAAGACTGCATAAAACACATTCATTGGAAAGGTGTTCCAAGCTTCCAAAATACTACTGGTTTTCTGAATACTCGGTAAATTTTTTTTCATCCGAACTTGATGATCTCTGTGGTAATGATCAGTTCACTAAGTCCACTTAGCTGCCCAATTTTCAAACTTCTAGGATGAAGCATTCGTTACCAGTAACAGTTTGAATTTTTGGGTTTCACTCTATTTCCTCCTATACAGATAGATGTGTTTTTTAAGTCTAAATCAAACACGGTTTGTGCTAGCTCCTTGAAACTTGACAAAATAAAGTAGTTCTAAGTTCTGTCTTTGTGGTTTGTTTCCTCTTGAAATAGCCACAAGCAAACACTGCGTAAAACACCTTTATTGGAAAGGTGTTCCAAGCTTCCAAAATACTATTGGTTTTCTGAATACTCGGCAAATTTTTTTTCATCCGAACTTGATGATCTCTGTGGTAATGATCAGTTCACTACGTCCACTTAGCTGCCCAATTTTCACTCTTCTAGGATGAAGCGTTCGTTTACAGTAACAGTTTGAATTTTTAGGTTTCACTCTATTTCCTCCTATACAGATAGATGTGTTTTTATGTCTAAATCAAACACGGTTTGTGCCAGCTCCATGAAACTTGACAAAATAAAGTAGTTCTAAGTTCTGTCTTTGTGGATTGTTTCCTCTTGAGATAGCCACAAGCAAAGACTGCGTAAAACACATTCATTGGAAAGGTGTTCCAAGATTCCAAAATACTACTGGTTTTCTGAATACTCGGCAAATTTTTTTTCATCCGACCTTGATGATCTCTGTGGTAATGATCAGTTCACTAAGTCCACTTAGCTGCCCAACTTTCACTCTTGTAGGATGAAGCATTCGTTACCAGTAACAGTTTGAATTTTTAGGTTTCACTCTATTTCCTCCTATACAGATAGATGTGTTTTTTAAGTCTAAATCAAACACGGTTTGTGCTAGCTCCTTGAAACTTGACAAAATACAGTAGTTCTAAGTTCTGTCTTTGTGGTTTGTTTCCTCTTGAAATAGCCACAAGCAAACACTGCATAAAACACCTTTATTGGAAAGGTGTTCCAAGCTTCCAAAATGCTACTGGTTTTCTGAATACTAGGCAAATTTTTTTTCATTCGACCTTGATGATCTCTGTGGTAATGATCAGTTCACTAAGTCCACTTAGCTGCCCAATTTTCACTCTTCTAGGATGAAGCATTCGTTACCAGTAACAGTTTGAATTTTTAGGTTTCACTCTATTTCCTAATATACAGATAGATGTGTTTTTTAAGTCTAAATCAAACACGGTTTGTGCTAGCTCCTTGAAACTTGACAAAATAAAGTAGTTCTAAGTTCTGTCTTTGTGGTTTGTTTCCTCTTGAAATAGCCACAAGCAAAGACTGCGTAAAACACATTCATTGGAAAGGTGTTCCAAGCTTCCAAAATACTACTGGTTTTCTGAATACTCGGCAATTTTTTTTTCATCCGACCTTGATGATCTCTGTGGTAATGATCAGTTTACTTAGTCCACTTAGCTGCCCAATATTCCCTCTTCTAGGATGAAGCGTTCGTTACCAGTAACAGTTTGAGTTTTTAGGTTTCACTCTATTTCCTCCTATATATATATAGATGTGTTTGGAAGTCTAAATCAAACACGGTTTGTGCTAGCTCCTTGAAACTTGATAAAAAAGTAGTTCTAAGTTCTGTCTTTGTGGTTTGTTTCCTCTTGAAATAGCCACAAGCAAAGACTGCGTAAAACACCTTTATTGGAAAGGTGTTCCAAGCTTCCAAAATACTACTGGTTTCCTGAATACTCGGCAAATTTTTTTTCATCCGACCTTGATGATCTCTGTGGTAATGATCAGTTCACTAAGTCCACTTACCTGCCCAATTTTCACTCTTCTAGGATGAAGCGTTCGTTACCAGTAACAGTTTGAATTTTTAGGTTTCACTCTACTTAATCCTATACAGATAGATGTGTTTTTTAAGTCTAAATCAAACACGGTTTGTGCTAGCTCCTTGAAACTTGACAAAATAAAGTAGTTCTAAGTTCTGTCTTTGTGGTTTGTTTCCTCTTGAAATAGCCACAAGCAAAGACTGCGTAAAACACATTCATTGGAAAGGTGTTCCAAGCTTCCAAAATACTACTGGTTTTCTGAATACTCGGCAAATTTTTTTTTCATCCGACCTTGATGATCTCTATGGTAATGATCAGTTCACTAAGTCCATTAGCTGCCCAACTTTCACTCTTCTAGGATGAAGCGTTCGTTACCAGTAACAGTTTGAATTTTTAGATTTCACTCTATTTCCTCCTATACAGATAGATGTGATTTTGAAGTCTAAATCAAACACGGTTTGTGCTAGCTCCTTGCAACTTGACAAAACAAAGTAGTTCTAAGTTCTGTCTTTGTGGTTTGTTTCCTCTTGAAATAGCCACAAGCAAAGACTGCGTAAAACACCTTTATTGGAAAGGTGTTCCAAGCTTCCAAAATGCTACTGGTTTTCTGAATATTCGGCAAATTTTTTTTCATTTGACCTTGATGATCTCTGTGGTAATGATCAGTTCACTAAGTCCACTTAGCTGCCCAATTTTCACTCTTCTAGGATGAAGCGTTCGTTACCAGTAACAGTTTGAATTTTTAGGTTTCACTCTATTTCCTCCTATACAGATAGATGTGTTTTTTAAGTCTAAATCAAACACGGTTTGTGCTAGCTCCTTGAAACTTGACAAAATAAAGTAGTTCTAAGTTCTGTCTTTGTGGTTTGTTTCCTCTTGAAATAGCCACAAGCAAAGACTGCGTAAAACACATTCATTGGAAAGGTGTTCCAAGCTTCCAAAATACTACTGGTTTTCTGAATACTCGGCAAATTTTTTTTCATCCGACCTTGATGATCTCTGTGGTAATGATCAGTTCACTAAGTCCACTTAGCTGCCCAACTTTCACTCTTCTAGGATGAAGCGTTCATTACCAGTAACCGTTTGAATTTTTAGGTTTCACTCTATTTCCTCCTATACAGATAGATGTGTTTTTTAAGTCTAAATCAAACACGGTTTGTGCTAGCTCCTTGAAACTTGACAAAATAAAGTAGATCTAAGTTCTGTCTTTGTGGTTTGTTTCCTCTTGAAATAGCCACAAGCAAAGACTGCGTAAAACACATTCATTGGAAAGGTGTTCCAAGCTTCCAAAATACTACTGGTTTGCTGAATTCTCGGCAAATTTTTTTTCATCCGACCTTGATGATCTCTGTGGTAATGATCAGTTCACTAAGTCCACTTAGCTGCCCAATTTTCACTCTTCTAGGATGAAGCGTTCGTTACAGTAACAGTTTGAATTTTTAGGTTTCACTCTATTTCCTCCTATACAGATAGATGTGTTTTTTAAGTCTAAATCAAACACGGTTTGTGCTAGCTCCTTGAAACTTGACAAAATAAAGTATTTCTAAGTTCTGTCTTTGTGGTTTGTTTCCTCTTGAAATAGCCACAAGCAAAGACTGCGTAAAACACATTCATTGGAAAGGTGTTCCAAGCTTCCAAAATACTACTGGTTTTATGAATACTCGGCAATTTTTTTTTCATCCGACCTTGATGATCTCTGTGGTAATGATCAGTTCACTAAGTCCACTTAGCTGCCCAATTTTCACTCTTCTAGGATGAAGCGTTCGTTACCAGTAACAGTTTGAATTTTTAGGTTTCACTCTATTTCCTCCTATACAGATAGATGTGTTTTTTAAGTCTAAATCAAACGGGTTTGTGCTAGCTTTTTGAAACTTGACAAAATAAAGTAGTTCTAAGTTCTGTCTTTGTGGTTTGTTTCCTCTTGAAATAGCCACAAGCAAAGACTGCGTAAAACACATTCATTGGAAAGGTGTTCCAAGCTTCCAAAATACTACTGGTTTTCTGAATACTCGGCAAATTTTTTTTCATCCGACCTTGATGATCTCTGTGGTAATGATCAGTTCACTAAGTCCACTTAGCTGCCCAATTTTCACTCTTCTAGGATGAAGCGTTCGTTACCAGTAACAGTTTGAATTTTTAGGTTTCACTCTATTTCCTCCTATACAGATAGATGTGTTTTTTAAGTCTAAATCAAACACGGTTTGTGCTAGCTCCTTGAAACTTCACAAAATAAAGTAGTTCTAAGTTCTGTCTTTGTGGTTTGTTTCCTCTTGAAATAGCCACAAGCAAAGACTGCGTAAAACACCTTCATTGGATAGGTGTGCCAAGCTTCCAAAAAAATTCTGGTTTTCTGAATACATGGCAAATTTTTTTCCATCCGACCTTGATGATCTCTGTGGTAATGATCAGTTTACATAGTCCACTTAGCTGCCCAATATTCCCTCTTCTAGGATGAAGCGTTCGTTACCAGTAACAGTTTGAGTTTTTAGGTTTCACTCTATTTCCTCCTATATATATAGATGTGTTTGGAAGTCTAAATCAAAGACGGTTTGTGCTAGCTCCTTGAAACTTGACAAAAAAAAGTAGTTCTAAGTTCTGTCTTTGTGGTTTGTTTCCTCTTGAAATAGCCACAAGCAAAGACTGCGTAAAACACCTTTATTTGAAAGGTGTTCCAAGCTTCCAAAATACTACTGGTTTTCTGAATACTCGGCAAATTTTTTTTCATCCGACCTTGATGATCTCTGTGGTAATGATCAGTTCACTAAGTCCACTTACCTGCCCAATTTTCACTCTTCTAGGATGAAGCGTTCGTTACCAGTAACAGTTTGAATTTTTAGGTTTCACTCTATTTAATCCTATACAGATAGATGTGTTTTTTAAGTCTAAATCAAACACGGTTTGTGCTAGCTCCTTGAAACTTGACAAAATAAAGTAGTTCTAAGTTCTGTCTTTGTGGTTTGTTTCCTCTTGAAATAGCCACAAGCAAAGACTGCGTAAAACACCTTCATTGGATAGGTGTGCAAAGCTTCCAAAAAAATTCTGGTTTTCTGAATACTTGGCAAATTTTTTTCCATCCGACCTTGATGATCTCTGTGGTAATGATCAGTTTACTTAGTCCACTTAGCTGCCCAATATTCCCTCTTCTAGGATGAAGCGTTCGTTACCAGTAACAGTTTGAGTTTTTAGGTTTCACTCTATTTCCTCCTATATATATAGATGTGTTTGGAAGTCTGAATCAAACACGGTTTGTGCTAGCTCCTTGAAACTTGACAAAAAAAGTAGTTCTAAGTTCTGTCTTTGTGGTTTGTTTCCTCTTGAAATAGCCACAAGCAAAGACTGCGTAAAACACCTTTATTGGAAAGGTGTTCCAAGCTTCCAAAATACTACTTGTTTTCTGAATACTCGGCAAATTTTTTTTCATCCGACCTTGATGATCTCTGTGGTAATGATCAGTTCACTAAGTCCACTTACCTGCCCAATTTTCACTCTTCTAGGATGAAGCGTTCGTTACCAGTAACAGTTTGAATTTTTAGGTTTCACTCGATTTAATCCTATACAGATAAATGTGTTTTTTAAGTCTAAATCAAACACGGTTTGTGCTAGCTCCTTGAAACTTGACAAAATAAAGTAGTTCTAAGTTCTGTCTTTGTGGTTTGTTTCCTCTTGAAATAGCCACAAGCAAAGACTGCGTAAAACACATTCATTGGAAAGGTGTTCCAAGCTTCCAAAATACTACTGGTTTTCTGAATACTCGGCAAATTTTTTTTCATCCGACCTTGATGATCTCTATGGTAATGATCAGTTCACTAAGTCCATTAGCTGCTCAACTTTCACTCTTCTAGGATGAAGCGTTCGTTACCAGTAACAGTTTGAATTTTTAGATTTCACTCTATTTCCTCCTATACAGATAGATGTGATTTTTAAGTCTAAATCAAACACGGTTTGTGCTTGCTCCTTGCAACTTGACAAAATAAAGTAATTCTAAGTTCTGTCTTTGTGGTTTGTTTCCTCTTGAAATAGCCACAAGCAAACACTGCGTAAAACACCTTTATTGGAAAGGTGTTCCAAGCTTCCAAAATGCTACTGGTTTTCTGAATACTCGGCAAATTTTTTTTCATTTGACCTTGATGATCTCTGTGGTAATGATCAGTTCACTAAATCCACTTAGCTGCCCAACTTTCACTCTTCTAGGATGAAGCGTTCGTTACCAGTAACAGTTTGAATTTTTAGGTTTCACTCTATTTCCTCCTATACAGATAGATGTGTTTTTTAAGTCTAAATCAAACACGGTTTGTGCTAGCTCCTTGAAACTTGACAAAATAAAGTAGTTCTAAGTTCTGTCTTTGTGGTTTGTTTCCTCTTGAAATAGCCACAAGCAAAGACTGCGTAAAACATATTCATTGGAAAGGTGTTCCAAGCTTCCAAAATACTACTGGTTTTCTGAATACTCGGCAAATTTTTTTTCATCCGACCTTGATGATCTCTGTGGTAATGATCAGTTCACTAAGTCCACTTAGCTGCCCAACTTTCACTCTTCTAGGATGAAGCGTTCATTACCAGTAACCGTTTGAATTTTTAGGTTTCACTCTATTTCCTCCTATACAGATAGATGTGTTTTTTAAGTCTAAATCAAACACGGTTTGTGCTAGCTCCTTGAAACTTGACAAAATAAAGTAGTTCTAAGTTCTGTCTTTGTGGTTTGTTTCCTCTTGAAATAGCCACAAGCAAAGACTGCGTAAAACACATTCATTGGAAAGGTGTTCCAAGCTTCCAAAATACTACTGGTTTGCTGAATACTCGGCAAATTTTTTTTCATCCGACCTTGATGATCTCTGTGGTAATGATCAGTTCACTAAGTCCACTTAGCTGCCCAATTTTCACTCTTCTAGGATGAAGCGTTCGTTACAGTAACAGTTTGAATTTTTAGGTTTCACTCTATTTCCTCCTATACAGATAGATGTGTTTTTTAAGTCTAAATCAAACACGGTTTGTGCTAGCTCCTTGAAACTTGACAAAATAAAGTATTTCTAAGTTCTGTCTTTGTTGTTTGTTTCCTCGTGAAATAGCCACAAGCAAACACTGCGTAAAAAACCTTTATTGGAAAGGTGTTCCAAGCTTGAAAAATACTACTTGTTTTCTGAATACTCGGCAAATTTTTTTTCATCCGACATTGATGATCTCTGTGGTAATGATCAGTTCACTAATTCCACTTAGCTGCCCAATTTTCCCTCTTCTAGGATGAAGCGTTCGTTACCAGTAACAGTTTGAATTTTTAGGTTTCACTCTATTTCCTCCTATACAGATAGATGTGTTTTTTAAGTCTATATCAAACACGGTTTGTGCTAGCTCCTTGAAACTTGACAAAATAAAGTAGTTCTAAGTTCTGTCTTTGTGGTTTGTTTCCTCTTGAAATAGCCACAAGCAAAGACTGCGTAAAACACCTTTATTGGAAAGGTGTTCCAAGCTTCCAAAATACTACTGGTTTTCTGAATACTCGGCAAATTTTTTTTCATCCGACCTTGATGATCTCTGTGGTAATGATCAGTTCACTAAGTCCACTTAGCTGCCCAATTTTCACTCTTCTAGGATGAAGCGTTCGTTACCAGTAACAGTTTGAATTTTTAGGTTTCACTCTATTTCCTCCTATACAGATAGATGTGTTTTTTAAGTCTAAATCAAACACGGTTTGTGCTAGCTCCTTGAAACTTGACAAAATAAAGTAGTTCTAAGTTCTGTCTTTGTGGTTTGTTTCCTCTTGAAATAGCCACAAGGAAAGACTGCGTAAAACACATTCATTGGAAAGGTGTTCCAAGCTTCCAAAATACTACTGGTTTTCTGAATACTCGGCAAATTTTTTTTCATCCGACCTTGATGATCTCTGTGGTAATGATCAGTTCACTAAGTCCACTTAGCTGCCCAATTTTCACTCTTCTAGGATGAAGTGTTCGTTACCAGTAACAGTTTGAACTTTTAGGTTTCACTCTATTTCCTCCTATACAGATAGATGTGTTTTTTAAGTCTAAATCAAAGACGGTTTGTGCTAGCTCCTTGAAACTTGACAAAATAAAGTAGTTCTAAGTTCTGTCTTTGTGGTTTGTTTCCTCTTGAAATAGCCACAAGCAAAGACTGCGTAAAACACCTTCATTGGAAAGGTGTGCCAAGCTTCCAAAAAACTACTGGCTTTCTGAATACTCGGCAAATTTTTTTTCATCCGACCTTGATGGTCTCTGTGGTAATGATCAGTTTACTTAGTCCACTTAGCTGCCAAATATTCACTCTTCTAGGATGAAGCGTTCGTTACCAGTAACAGTTTGAGTTTTTAGGTTTCACTCTATTTCCTCCTATATAGATAGATGTGTTTGGATGTCTAAATCAAACACGGTTTGTGCTAGCTCCTTGAAACTTGACAAAATAAAGTAGTTCTAAGTTCTGTCTTTGTGGTTTGTTTCCTCTAGAAATAGGCACAAGCAAAGACTGCGTAAAACACATTCATTGGAAAGGTGTGCCAAGCTTCCAAAAAACTACTGGTTTTCGGAATACTCGGCAAATTTTTTTTCATCCGACCTTGATGATCTCTGTGGTAATGATCAGTTCACTAAGTCCACTTAGCTGCCCAATTTTCACTCTTCTAGGATGAAGCGTTCGTTACCAGTAACAGTTTGAATTTTTAGGTTTCACTCTATTTCCTCCTATACAGATAGATGTGTTTTTTAAGACTAAATCAATCACGGTTTGTTCTAGCTCCTTGCAACTTGACAAAATAAAGTTGTTCTAAGTTCTGTCTTTGTGGTTTGTTTCCTCTTGAAATAGCCACAAGCAAAGACTGCGTAAAACACATTCATTGGAAAGGTGTTCCAAGCTTGCAAATACTACTGGTTTTCTGAATACTCGGCAAATTTTTTTTCATCCGACCTTGATGATCTCTGTGGTAATGATCAGTTCACTAAGTCCACTTAGCTGCAAAATTTTCAATCTTCTAGGATGAAGCATTCGTTACCAGTAACAGTTTGAATTTTTAGGTTTCACTCTATTTCCTCCTATACAGATAGATGTGTTTTTTAAGTCTAATTCAAACACGGTTTGTTCTAGCTCCTTGAAACTTGACAAAATAAAGTAGTTCTAAGTTCTTTCTTTGTGGTTTGTTTTTCTCTTGAAATAGCCACAAGCAAACACTGCGTAAAACACCTTTATTGAAAAGTGTTCCAAGCTTCCAAAATACTACTGGTTTTCTGGATACTCGGCAAAATTTTTTTCATCCGACCTTGATGATCTCTGTGGTAATGATCAGTTCACTAAGTCCACTTAGCTGCCCAATTTTCAATTTTCTAGGATGAAGCATTTGTTACTAGTAACAGTTTGAATATAGAGGTTTCACTCTATTTCCTCCTATACAGATAGCTCTGTTTTTTAAGTCTAAATCAAACACGGTTTGTGCTACTCCTTGAAACTTGACAAAATAAAGTAGTTCTAAGTTCTGTCTTTTTGGTTTGTTTCCTCTTGAAATAGCCACAAGCAAACACTGCCTAAAACACCTTTATTGGAAAGGTGTTCCAAGCTTCCAAAATACTACTGGTTTTCTGAATACTCGGCAAATTTTTTTTCATCCGACCTTGATGATCTCTGTGGTAATGATCAGTTCACTAAGTCCACTTAGCTGCCCAATTTTCACTCTTCTAGGATGAAGCGTTCGTTACCAGTAACAGTTTGAATTTTTAGGTTTCACTCTGTTTCCTCCTATACAGATAGATGTGTTTTTTAAGTCTAAATCAAACACGGTTTCTGCTAGCTCCATGAAACTTGACAAAATAAAGTAGTTCTAAGTTCTGTCTTTGTGGTTTGTTTCCTCTTGAAATAGCCACAAGCAAAGACTGCGTAAAACACATTCATTGGAAAGGTTTTCCAAGCTTCCAAAATACTACTGGTTTTCTGAATACTCGGCAAATTTTTTTTCATCCGACATTGATGATCTCTGTGGTAATGATCAGTTCACTAAGTCCACTTAGCTGCCCAACTTTCACTCTTCTAGGATGAAGCGTTCGTTACCAGTAACAGTTTGAATTTTTAGGTTTCACTCTATTTCCTCCTATACAGATAGATGTGTTTTTTAAGTCTAAATCAAACACGGTTTGTGCTAGCTCCTTGAAACTTGACAAAATAAAGTAGTTCTAAGTTCTGTCTTTGTGGTTTGTTTCCTCTTGAAATAGCCACAAGCAAACACTGCGTAAAACACCTTTATTGGAAAGGTGTTCCAAGCTTCCAAAATACTACTGGTTTTCTGAATACTCGGCAAATTTTTTTTCATCCGACCTTGATGATCTCTATGGTAATGATCAGTTCACTAAGTCCATTAGCTGCCCAACTTTCACTCTTCTAGGATGAAGCGTTCGTTACCAGTAACAGTTTGAATTTTTAGATTTCACTCTATTTCCTCCTATACAGATAGATGTGATTTTTAAATCTAAATCAAACACGGTTTGTGCTAGCTCCTTGCAACTTGACAAAATAAAGTAGTTCTAAGTTCTGTCTTTGTGGTTTGTTTCCTCTTGAAATAGCCACAAGCAAACACTGCGTAAAACACCTTTATTGGAAAGGTGTTCCAAGCTTCCAAAATGCTACTGGTTTTCTGAATACTCAGCAAATTTTTTTTCATTTGACCTTTATGATCTCTGTGGTAATGATCAGTTCACTAAGTCCACTTAGCTGCCCAATTTTTACTCTTCTAGGATGAAGCGTTCGTTACCAGTAACAGTTTGAATTTTTAGGTTTCACTCTATTTCCTCCTATACAGATAGATGTGTTTTTTAAGTCTAAATCAAACACGGTTTGTGCTAGCTCCTTGAAACTTGACAAAATAAAGTAGTTCTAAGTTCTGTCTTTGTGGTTTGTTTCCTCTTGAAATAGCCACAAGCAAAGACTGCGTAAAACACATTCATTGGAAAGGTGTTCCAAGCTTCCAAAATACTACTGGTTTTCTGAATACTCGGCAAATTTTTTTTCATCCGACCTTGATGATCTCTGTGGTAATGATCAGTTCACTAAGTCCACTTAGCTGCCCAACTTTCACTCTTCTAGGATGAAGCGTTCGTTACCAGTAACCGTTTGAATTTTTAGGTTTCACTCTTTTTCCTCCTATACAGATAGATGTGTTTTTTAAGTCTAAATCAAACACGGTTTGTGCTAGCTCCTTGAAACTTGACAAAATAAAGTAGTTCTAAGTTCTGTCTTTGTGGTTTGTTTCCTCTTGAAATAGCCACAAGCGAAGACTGCGTAAAACACATTCATTGGAAAGGTGTTCCAAGCTTCCAAAATACTACTGGTTTTCTGAATACTCGGCAAATTTTTTTTCATCCGACCTTGATGATCTCTGTGGTAATGATCAGTTCACTAAGTCCACTTAGCTGCCCAACTTTCACTCTTCTAGGATGAAGCGTTCGTTACCAGTAACCGTTTGAATTTTTAGGTTTCACTCTATTTCCTCCTATACAGATAGATGTGTTTTTTAAGTCTAAATCAAACACGGTTTGTGCTAGCTCCTTGAAACTTGACAAAATAAAGTAGTTCTAAGTTCTGTCTTTGTGGTTTGTTTCCTCTTGAAATAGCCACAAGCGAAGACTGCGTAAAACACATTCATTGGAAAGGTGTTCCAAGCTTCCAAAATACTACTGGTTTGCTGAATACTCGGCAATTTTTTTTTCATCCGACCTTGATGATCTCTGTGGTAATGATCAGTTCACTAAGTCCACTTAGCTGCCCAATTTTCACTCTTCTAGGATGAAGCGTTCGTTACAGTAACAGTTTGAGTTTTTAGGTTTCACTCTATTTCCTCCTATACAGATAGATGTTTTTTTTTAAGTCTAAATCAAACACTGTTTGTGCTAGCTCCTTGAAACTTGACAAAATAAAGTAGTTCTAAGTTCTGTCTTTATGGTTTGTTTCCTCTTGAAATAGCCACAAGCAAAGACTGCGTAAAACACCTTCATTGGAAAGGTGTGCCAAGCTTCCAAAAAACTACTGGTTTTCTGAATACTCGGCAAATTTCTTTTCATCCGACCTTGATGATCTCTGTGGTAATGATCAGTTCACTAAGTCCACTTACCTGCCCAATTTTCACTCTTCTAGGATGAAGCGTTCGTTACCAGTAACAGTTTGAATTTTTAGGTTTCACTCTATTTCCTCCTATACAGATAGATGTGTTTTTTAAGTCTAAATCAACACGGTTTGTGCTAGCTCCTTGAAACTTGACAAAATAAAGTAGTTCTAAGTTCTGTCTTTGTGGTTTGTTTCCTCTTGAAATAGCCACAAGCAAAACTGCGTAAAACACATTCATTGGAAAGGTGTTCCAAGCTTCCAAAATACTACTGGTTTTCTGAATACTCGGCAAATTTTTTTTCATCCGACCTTGATGATCTCTGTGGTAATGATCAGTTCACTAATCCACTTAGCTGCCCAACTTTCACTCTTCTAGGATGAAGCGTTCGTTACCAGTAACAGTTTGAATTTTTAGGTTTCACTCTATTTCCTCCTATACAGATAGATGTGTTTTTTAAGTCTAAATCAAACACGGTTTGTGCTAGCTCCTTGAAACTTGACAAAATAAAGTAGTTCTAAGTTCTGTCTTTGTGGTTTGTTTCCTCTTGAAATAGCCACAAGCAAACACTGCATAAAACACATTCATTGGAAAGGTGTTCCAAGCTTCCAAAATACTACTGGTTTTCTGAATACTCGGCAAATTTTTTTTCATCCGACCTTGATGATCTCTGTGGTAATGATCAGTTCACTAAGTCCACTTAGCTGCCCAACTTTCACTCTTCTAGGATGAAGTGTTTGTTACCTGTAACAGTTTGAATTTTTAGGTTTCACTCTATTTCCTCCTATACAGATAGATGTGTTTTTTAAGTCTAAATCAAACACGGTTTGTGCTAGCTCCTTGATACTTGACAAAATAAAGTAGTTCTAAGTTCTGTCTTTGTGGTTTGTTTCCTCTTGAAATAGCCACAAGCAAACACTGCGTAAAACACCTTCATTGGAAAGGTGTTCCAAGCTTCCAAAATACTACTGGTTATCTGAATACTCGGCAAATTTTTTTTCATCCGACCTTTATGATCTCTGTGTTAATCATCAGTTCACTAAGTCCACTTACCTGCCCAACTTTCACTCTTCTAGGATGAAGCGTTCGTTTCCAGTAACAGTTTGAATTTTTAGGTTTCACTCTATTTCCTCCTATACAGATAGATGTGTTTTTTAAGTCTAAATCAAACACGGTTTGTGCTAGCTCCTTGAAACTTGACAAAATAAAGTAGTTCTAAGTTCTGTCTTTGTGGTTTGTTTCCTCTTGAAATAGCCACAAGCAAAGACTGCGTAAAACACATTCATTGGAAAGGTGTTCCAAGTTTCCAAAATACTACGGGTTTTCTGAATACTCGGCAAACTTTTTTTCATCCGAACTTGATGATCTCTGTGGTAATGATCAGTTCACTAAGTCCACTTAGCTGCCCAATTTTCACTCTTCTAGGATAAAGCGTTCGTTACCAGTAACAGTTTGAATTTTTAGGTTTCACTCTATTTCCTCCTATACAGATAGATGTGTTTTTTAAGTCTAATTCAAACACGGTTTGTTCTAGCTCCTTGAAACTTGACAAAATAAAGTAGTTCTAAGTTCTTTCTTTGTGGTTTGTTTTTCTCTTGAAATAGCCACAAGCAAACACTGCGTAAAACACCTTTATTGGAAAGGTGTTCCAAGCTTCCAAAATACTACTGGTTTTCTGGATACTCGGCAAATTTTTTTTCATCCGACCTTGATGATCTCTGTGGTAATGATCAGTTCACTAAGTCCACTTAGCTGCCCAATTTTCAATCTTCTAGGATGAAGCATTTGTTACTAGTAACAGTTTGAATATAGAGGTTTCACTCTATTTCCTCCTATACAGATAGCTCTGTTTTTTAAGTCTAAATCAAACACGGTTTGTGCTAGCTCCTTGAAACTTGACAAAATAAAGTAGTTCTAAGTTCTGTCTTTTTGGTTTGTTTCCTCTTGAAATAGCCACAAGCAAACACTGCGTAAAACACCTTTATTGGAAAGGTGTTCCAAGCTTCCAAAATACTACTGGTTTTCTGAATACTCGGCAAATTTTTTTTCATCCGACCTTGATGATCTCTGTGGTAATGATCAGTTCACTAAGTCCACTTAGCTGCCCAATTTTCACTCTTCTAGGATGAAGCGTTCGTTACCAGTAACAGTTTGAATTTTTAGGTTTCACTCTGTTTCCTCCTATACAGATAGATGGGTTTTTTAAGTCTAAATCAAACACGGTTTCTGCTAGCTCCATGAAACTTGACAAAATAAAGTAGTTCTAAGTTCTGTCTTTGTGGTTTGTTTCCTCTTGAAATAGCCACAAGCAAAGACTGCGTAAAACACATTCATTGGAAAGGTTTTCCAAGCTTCCAAAATACTACTGGTTTTCTGAATACTCGGCAAATTTTTTTTCATCCGACATTGATGATCTCTGTGGTAATGATCAGTTCACTAAGTCCACTTAGCTGCCCAACTTTCACTCTTCTAGGATGAAGCGTTCGTTACCAGTAACAGTTTGAATTTTTAGGTTTCACTCTATTTCCTCCTATACAGATAGATGTGTTTTTTAAGTCTAAATCAAACACGGTTTGTGCTAGCTCCTTGAAACTTGACAAAATAAAGTAGTTCTAAGTTCTGTCTTTGTGGTTTGTTTCCTCTTGAAATAGCCACAAGCAAACACTGCGTAAAACACCTTTATTGGAAAGGTGTTCCAAGCTTCCAAAATACTACTGGTTTTCTGAATACTCGGCAAATTTTTTTTCATCCGACCTTGATGATCTCTATGGTAATGATCAGTTCACTAAGTCCATTAGCTGCCCAACTTTCACTCTTCTAGGATGAAGCGTTCGTTACCAGTAACAGTTTGAATTTTTAGATTTCACTCTATTTCCTCCTATACAGATAGATGTGATTTTTAAGTCTAAATCAAACACGGTTTGTGCTAGCTCCTTGCAACTTGACAAAATAAAGTAGTTCTAAGTTCTGTCTTTGTGGTTTGTTTCCTCTTGAAATAGCCACAAGCAAACACTGCGTAAAACACCTTTATTGGAAAGGGGTTCCAAGCTTCCAAAATGCTACTGGTTTTCTGAATACTCAGCAAATTTTTTTTCATTTGACCTTTATGATCTCTGTGGTAATGATCAGTTCACTAAGTCCACTTAGCTGCCCAATTTTTACTCTTCTAGGATGAAGCGTTCGTTACCAGTAACAGTTTGAATTTTTAGGTTTCACTCTATTTCCTCCTATACAGATAGATGTGTTTTTTAAGTCTAAATCAAACACGGTTTGTGCTAGCTCCTTGAAACTTGACAAAATAAAGTAGTTCTAAGTTCTGTCTTTGTGGTTTGTTTCCTCTTGAAATAGCCACAAGCAAAGACTGCGTAAAACACATTCATTGGAAAGGTGTTCCAAGCTTCCAAAATACTACTGGTTTTCTGAATACTCGGCAAATTTTTTTTCATCCGACCTTGATGATCTCTGGGGTAATGATCAGTTCACTAAGTCCACTTAGCTGCCCAACTTTCACTCTTCTAGGATGAAGCGTTCGTTACCAGTAACCGTTTGAATTTTTAGGTTTCACTCTATTTCCTCCTATACAGATAGATGTGTTTTTTAAGTCTAAATCAAACACGGTTTGTGCTAGCTCCTTGAAACTTGACAAAATAAAGTAGTTCTAAGTTCTGTCTTTGTGGTTTGTTTCCTCTTGAAATAGCCACAAGCGAAGACTGCGTAAAACACATTCATTGGAAAGGTGTTCCAAGCTTCCAAAATACTACTGGTTTTCTGAATACTCGGCAAATTTTTTTTCATCCGACCTTGATGATCTCTGTGGTAATGATCAGTTCACTAAGTCCACTTAGCTGCCCAACTTTCACTCTTCTAGGATGAAGCGTTCGTTACCAGTAACCGTTTGAATTTTTAGGTTTCACTCTATTTCCTCCTATAGAGATAGATGTGTTTTTTAAGTCTAAATCAAACACGGTTTGTGCTAGCTCCTTGCAACTTGACAAAATAAAGTAGTTCTAAGTTCTGTCTTTGTGGTTTGTTTCCTCTTGAAATAGCCACAAGCGAAGACTGCGTAAAACACATTCATTGGAAAGGTGTTCCAAGCTTCCAAAATACTACTGGTTTGCTGAATACTCGGCAAATTTTTTTTCATCCGACCTTGATGATCTCTGTGGTAATGATCAGTTCACTAAGTCCACTTAGCTGCCCAATTTTCACTCTTCTAGGATGAAGCGTTCGTTACAGTAACAGTTTGAGTTTTTAGGTTTCACTCTATTTCCTCCTATACAGATAGATGTTTTTTTTTAAGTCTAAATCAAACACTGTTTGTGCTAGCTCCTTGAAACTTGACAAAATAAAGTAGTTCTAAGTTCTGTCTTTATGGTTTGTTTCCTCTTGAAATAGCCACAAGCAAAGACTGCGTAAAACACCTTCATTGGAAAGGTGTGCCAAGCTTCCAAAAAACTACTGGTTTTCTGAATACTCGGCAAATTTCTTTTCATCCGACCTTGATGATCTCTGTGGTAATGATCAGTTCACTAAGTCCACTTACCTGCCCAATTTTCACTCTTCTAGGATGAAGCGTTCGTTACCAGTAACAGTTTGAATTTTTAGGTTTCACTCTATTTCCTTCTATACAGATAGATGTGTTTTTTAAGTCTAAATCAACACGGTTTGTGCTAGCTCCTTGAAACTTGACAAAATAAAGTAGTTCTAAGTTCTGTCTTTGTGGTTTGTTTCCTCTTGAAATAGCCACAAGCAAAACTGCGTAAAACACATTCATTGGAAAGGTGTTCCAAGCTTCCAAAATACTACTGGTTTTCTGAATACTCGGCAAATTTTTTTTCATCCGACCTTGATGATCTCTGTGGTAATGATCAGTTCACCAATCCACTTAGCTGCCCAACTTTCACTCTTCTAGGATGAAGCGTTCGTTACCAGTAACAGTTTGAATTTTTAGGTTTCACTCTATTTCCTCCTATACAGATAGATGTGTTTTTTAAGTCTAAATCAAACACGGTTTGTGCTAGCTCCTTGAAACTTGACAAAATAAAGTAGTTCTAAGTTCTGTCTTTGTGGTTTGTTTCCTCTTGAAATAGCCACAAGCAAACACTGCATAAAACACATTCATTGGAAAGGTGTTCCAAGCTTCCAAAATACTACTGGTTTTCTGAATACTCGGCAAATTTTTTTTCATCCGACCTTGATGATCTCTGTGGTAATGATCAGTTCACTAAGTCCACTTAGCTGCCCAACTTTCACTCTTCTAGGATGAAGTGTTCATTACCTGTAACAGTTTGAATTTTTAGGTTTCACTCTATTTCCTCCTATACAGATAGATGTGTTTTTTAAGTCTAAATCAAACACGGTTTGTGCTAGCTCCTTGATACTTGACAAAATAAAGTAGTTCTAAGTTCTGTCTTTGTGGTTTGTTTAATCTTGAAATAGCCACAAGCAAACACTGCGTAAAACACCTTCATTGGAAAGGTGTTCCAAGCTTCCAAAATACTACTGGTTATCTGAATACTCGGCAAATTTTTTTTCATCCGACCTTTATGATCTCTGTGTTAATCATCAGTTCACTAAGTCCACTTACCTGCCCAACTTTCACTCTTCTAGGATGAAGCGTTCGTTTCCAGTAACAGTTTGAATTTTTAGGTTTCACTCTATTTCCTCCTATACAGATAGATGTGTTTTTAAGTCTAAATCAAACACGGTTTGTGCTAGCTCCTTGAAACTTGACAAAATAAAGTAGTTCTAAGTTCTGTCTTTGTGGTTTGTTTCCTCTTGAAATAGCCACAAGCAAAGACTGCGTAAAACACATTCATTGGAAAGGTGTTCCAAGTTTCCAAAATACTACTGGTTTTCTGAATACTCGGCAAATTTTTTTTCATCCGAACTTGATGATCTCTGTGGTAATGATCAGTTCACTAAGTCCACTTAGCTGCCCAATTTTCACTCTTCTAGGATAAAGCGTTCGTTACCAGTAACAGTTTGAATTTTTAGGTTTCACTCTATTTCCTCCTATACAGATAGATGTGTTTTTTAAGTCTAAATCAAACACGGTTTGTGCAGGCTCCTTGAAACTTGACAAAATAAAGTAGTTCTAAGTTCTGTCTTTGTGGTTTGTTTCCTCTTGAAATAGCCACAAGCAAACACTGCGTAAAACACCTTTATTGGAAAGGTGTTCCAAGCTTCCAAAATACTACTGGTTTTCTGAATACTCGGCAAATTTTTTTTCATCCGACCTTGATGATCTCTGTGGTAATGATCAGTTCACTAAGTCCACTTAGCTGCCCAATTTTCACTCTTCTAGGATGAAGCGTTCGTTACCAGTAACAGTTTGAATTTTTAGGTTTCACTCTATTTCCTCCTATACAGATAGATGTTTTTTTTAAGTCTAAATCAAAGACGGTTTGTGCTAGCTCCTTGAAACTTGACAAAATAAAGTAGTTCTAAGTTCTGTCTTTGTGGTTTGTTTCCTCTTGAAATAGCCACAAGCAAAGACTGCGTAAATCACATTCATTGGAAAGGTGTTCCAAGCTTCCAAAATACTACTGGTTTTCTGAATACTCGGCAAATTTTTTTTCATCCGACCTTGATGATCTCTGTGGTAATGATCAGTTCACTAAGTCCACTTAGCTTCCCAACTTTCACTCTTCTAGGATGAAGCGTTCGTTACCAGTAACAGTTTGAATTTTTAGGTTTCACTCTATTTCCTCCTATACAGATAGATGAGTTTTTTAAGTCTAAATCAAACACGGTTTGTGCTAGCTCCTTGAAACTTGACAAAATAAAGTAGTTCTAAGTTCTGTCTTTGTGGTTTGTTTCCTCTTGAAATAGCCACAAGCAAACACTGCGTAAAACACCTTTATTGGAAAGGTGTTCCAAGCTTCCAAAATACTACTGGTTTTCTGAATACTCGGCAAATTTTTTTTCATCCGACCTTGATGATCTCTGTGGTAATGATCAGTTCAATAAGTCCACTTAGCTGCCCAATTTTCACTCTTCTAGGATGAAGCGTTCGTTACCAGTAACAGTTTGAATTTTTAGGTTTCACTCTATTTCCTCCTATACAGATAGATGTTTTTTTTAAGTCTAAATCAAACACGGTTTGTGCTAGCTCCTTGAAACTTGACAAAATAAAGTAGTTCTAAGTTCTGCCTTTGTGGTTTGTTTCCTCTTGAAGTAGGCACAAGCAAAGACTGCGTAAATCACATTCATTGGAAAGGTGTTCCAAGCTTCCCAAATACTACTGGTTTTCTGAATACTCGGCAAATTTTTTTCATCCGACCTTGATGATCTCTGTGGTAATGATCAGTTCACTAAGTCCACTTAGCTGCCCAACTTTCACTCTTCTAGGATGAAGCGTTCGTTACCAGTAACAGTTTGAATTTTTAGGTTTCACTCTATTTCCTCCTATACAGATAGATGTGTTTTTTAAGTCTAAATCAAACACGGTTTGTGCTAGGTCCTTGAAACTTGACAAAATAAATTAGTTCTAAGTTCTGTCTTTGTGGTTTGTTTCCTCTTGAAATAGCCACAAGCAAACACTGCGTAAAACACATTCATTGGAAAGGTGTTCCAAGCTTCCAAAATACTACTGGTTTTCTGAATACTCGGCAAATTTTTTTTCATCCGACCTTGATGATCTCTGTGGTAATGATCAGTTCACTAAGTCCACTTAGCTGCCCAACTTTCACTCTTCTAGGATGAAGCGTTCGTTACCTGTAACAGTTTGAATTTTTAGGTTTCACTCTATTTCCTCCTATACAGATAGATGTGTTTTTTAAGTCTAAATCAAACACGGGTTGTGCTAGCTCCTTGAAACTTGACAAAATAAAGTAGTTCTAAGTTCTGTCTTTGTGGTTTGTTTCCTCTTGAAATAGCCACAAGCAAACACTGCGTAAAACACCTTTATTGGAAAGGTGTTCCAAGCTTCCAAAATACTACTGGTTTTCTGAATACTCGGCAAATTTTTTTTCATCCGACCTTTATGATCTCTGTGGTAATGATCAGTTCACTAAGTCCACTTACCTGCCCAACTTTCACTCTTAGGATGAAGCGTTCGTTTCCAGTAACAGTTTGAATTTTTAGGTTTCACTCTATTTCCTCCTATACAGATAGATGTGTTTTTTAAGTCTAAATCAAACACGGTTTGTGCTAGCTCCTTGAAACTTGACAAAATAAAGTAGTTCTAAGTTCTGTCTTTGTGGTTTGTTTCCTCTTGAAATAGCCACAAGCAAAGACTGCGTAAAACACATTCATTGGAAAGGTGTTCCAAGCTTCCAAAATACTACTGGTTTTCTGAATACTCGGCAAATTTTTTTTCATCCGAACTTGATGATCTCTGTGGTAATGATCAGTTCACTAAGTCCACTTAGCTGCCCAATTTTCACTCTTCTAGGATGAAGCGTTCGTTACCAGTAACTGTTTGAATTTTTAGGTTTCACTCTATTTCCTCCTATACAGATAGATGTGTTTTTTAAGTCTAAATCAAACACGGTTTGTGCTAGCTCCTTGAAACCTGACAAAATAATGCAGTTCTAAGTTCTGTCTTTGTGGTTTGTTTCCTCTTGAAATAGCCACAAGCAAACACTGCGTAAAACACCTTTATTGGAATGGTGTTCCAAGCTTCCAAAATACTACTGGTTTTCTGAATACTCGGCAAATTTTTTTTCATCCGACCTTGATGATCTCTGTGGTAATGATCAGTTCACTACGTCCACTTAGCTGCCCAATTTTCACTCTTCTAGGATGAAGCGTTCGTTACCAGTAACAGTTTGAAATTTAAGTTTCACTCTATTTCCTCCAATACAGATAGATGTGTTTCTTAAGTCTAAATCAAACACGGTTTGTGCTAGCTCCTTGAAACTTGACAAAATAAAGTAGTTCTATGTTTTGTCTTTGTGGTTTGTTTCCTCTTGAAATAGCCACAAGCAAAGACGGCGTAAAACACATTCATTGGAAAGGTGTGCCAAGCTTCCAAAATACTACTGGTTTTCTGAATACTCGGCAAATTTTTTTTCATCCGACCTTGATGATCTCTGTGGTAATGATCAGTTCACTAAGTCCACTTAGCTGCCCAACTTTCACTCTTCTATGATGAAGCGTTCGTTACCAGTAACAGTTTGAATTTTTAGGTTTCACTCTATTTCCTCCTATACAGATAGATGTGTTTTTTAAGTCTAAATCAAACACGGTTTGTGCTAGCTCCTTGAAACTTGACAAAATAAAGTAGTTCTAAGTTCTGTCTTTGTGGTTTGTTTCCTCTTGAAATAGCCACAAGCAAACACTGCGTAAAACACCTTTATTGGAAAGGTGTTCCAAGCTTCCAAAATACTACTGGTTTTCTGAATACTCGGCAAATTTTTTTTCATCCGACCTTGATGATCTCTGTGGTAATGATCAGTTCACTAAGTCCACTTAGCTGCCCAATTTTCACTCTTCTAGGATGAAGCGTTCGTTACCAGTAACAGTTTGAATTTTTAGGTTTCACTCTATTTCCTCCTATACAGATAGATGTGTTTTTTAAGTCTAAATCAAACACGGTTTGTGCTAGCTCCTTGAAACTTGACAAAATTAAGTAGTTCTAAGTTCTGTCTTTGTGGTTTGTTTCCTCTTGAAATAGCCACAAGCAAAGACTGCGTAAAACACCTTTATTGGAAAGGTGTTCCAAGCTTCCAAAATACTACTGGTTTTCTGAATACTCGGCAAATTTTTTTTCATCCGACCTTGATGATCTCTGTGGTAATGATCAGTTCACTAAGTCCACTTAGCTGCCCAACTTTCACTCTTCTAGGATGAAGCGTTCGTTACCAGTAACAGTTTGAATTTTTAGGTTTCACTCTATTTCCTCCTATACAGATAGATGTGTTTTTTAAGTCTAAATCAAACACGGTTTGTGCTAGCTCCTTGAAACTTGACAAAATAAAGTAGTTCTAAGTTCTGTCTTTGTGGTTTGTTTCCTCTTGAAATAGCCACAAGCAAACACTGCGTAATACACCTTTATTGGAAAGGTGTTCCAAGCTTCCAAAATACTACTGGTTTTCTGAATACTCGGCAAATTTTTTTTCATCCGACCTTGATGATCTCTGTGGTAATGATCAGTTCACTAAGTCCACTTAGCTGCCCAATTTTCACTCTTCTAGGATGAAGCGTTCGTTACCAGTAACTGTTTGAATTTTTAGGTTTCACTCTATTTCCTCCTATACAGATAGATGTGTTTTTTTAGTCTAAATCAAACACGGTTTGTGCTAGCTCCTTGAAACTTGACAAAATAAAGTAGTTCTAATTCTGTCTTTGTGGTTTGTTTCCTCTTGAAATAGCCACAAGCAAAGACTGCGTAAAACACATTCATTGGAAAGGTGTGCCAAGCTTCCAAAATACTACTGGTTTTCTGAATACTCGGCAAATTTTTTTTCATCCGACCTTGATGATCTCTGTGGTAATGATCAGTTCACTAAGTCCACTTAGCTGCCCAACTTTCACTCTTCTAGGATGAAGCGTTCGTTACCAGTAAAAGTTTGAATTTTTAGGTTTCACTCTATTTCCTCCTATACAGATAGATGTGTTTTTTAAGTCTAAATCAAACACGGTTTGTGCTAGCTCCTTGAAACTTGACAAAATAAAGTAGTTCTAAGTTCTGTCTTTGTGGTTTGTTTCCTCTTGAAATAGGCACAAGCAAACACTGCGTAAAACACCTTTATTGGAAAGGTGTTCCAAGCTTCAAAAATACTACTGGTTTTCTGGATACTCGGCAAATTTTTTTCATCCAACCTTGATGATCTCTGTGGTAATGATCAGTTCACTAAGTCCACGTAGCTGCCCAACTTTCACTCTTCTAGGATGAAGCGTTCGTTACCAGTAACAGTTTGAATTTTTAGGTTTCACTCTATTTCCTCCTATACAGATAGATGTGTTTTTTAAGTCTAAATCAAACACGGTTTGTGCTAGGTCCTTGAAACTTGACAAAATAAAGTAGTTCTAAGTTCTGTCTTTGTGGTTTGTTTTTCTCTTGAAATAGCCACAAGCAAACACTGCGTAAAACACCTTTATTGGAAAGGTGTTCCAAGCTTCCAAAATACTACTGGTTTTCTGGATACTCGGCAAATTTTTTTTCATCCGACCTTGATGATCTCTGTGGTAATGATCAGTTCACTAAGTCCACTTAGCTGCCCAATTTTCAATCTTCTAGGATGAAGCATTTGTTACTAGTAACAGTTTGAATATAGAGGTTTCACTCTATTTCCTCCTATACAGATAGCTCTGTTTTTTTAAGTCTAAATCAAACACGGTTTGTGCTAGCTCCTTGAAACTTGACAAAATAAAGTAGTTCTAAGTTCTGTCTTTTTGGTTTGTTTCCTCTTGAAATAGCCACAAGCAAACACTGCGTAAAACACCTTTATTGGAAAGGTGTTCCAAGCTTCCAAAATACTACTGGTTTTCTGAATACTCGGCAAATTTTTTTTCATCCGACCTTGATGATCTCTGTGGTAATGATCAGTTCACTAAGTCCACTTAGCTGCCCAATTTTCACTCTTCTAGGATGAAGCGTTCGTTACCAGTAACAGTTTGAATTTTTAGGTTTCACTCTGTTTCCTCCTATACAGATAGATGTGTTTTTTAAGTCTAAATCAAACACGGTTTCTGCTAGCTCCATGAAACTTGACAAAATAAAGTAGTTCTAAGTTCTGTCTTTGTGGTTTGTTTCCTCTTGAAATAGCCACAAGCAAACACTGCGTAAAACACCTTTATTGGAAAGGTGTTCCAAGCTTCCAAAATACTACTGGTTTTCTGAATACTCGGCAAATTTTTTTTCATCCGACCTTGATGATCTCTATGGTAATGATCAGTTCACTAAGTCCATTAGCTGCCCAACTTTCACTCTTCTAGGATGAAGCGTTCGTTACCAGTAACAGTTTGAATTTTTAGATTTCACTCTATTTCCTCCTATACAGATAGATGTGATTTTTAAGTCTAAATCAAACACGGTTTGTGCTAGCTCCTTGCAACTTGACAAAATAAAGTAGTTCTAAGTTCTGTCTTTGTGGTTTGTTTCCTCTTGAAATAGCCACAAGCAAACACTGCGTAAAACACCTTTATTGGAAAGGGGTTCCAAGCTTCCAAAATGCTACTGGTTTTCTGAATACTCAGCAAATTTTTTTTCATTTGACCTTTATGATCTCTGTGGTAATGATCAGTTCACTAAGTCCACTTAGCTGCCCAATTTTTACTCTTCTAGGATGAAGCGTTCGTTACCAGTAACAGTTTGAATTTTTAGGTTTCACTCTATTTCCTCCTATACAGATAGATGTGTTTTTTAAGTCTAAATCAAACACGGTTTGTGCTAGCTCCTTGAAACTTGACAAAATAAAGTAGTTCTAAGTTCTGTCTTTGTGGTTTGTTTCCTCTTGAAATAGCCACAAGCAAAGACTGCGTAAAACACATTCATTGGAAAGGTGTTCCAAGCTTCCAAAATACTACTGGTTTTCTGAATACTCGGCAAATTTTTTTTCATCCAACCTTGATGATCTCTGGGGTAATGATCAGTTCACTAAGTCCACTTAGCTGCCCAACTTTCACTCTTCTAGGATGAAGCGTTCGTTACCAGTAACCGTTTGAATTTTTAGGTTTCACTCTATTTCCTCCTATACAGATAGATGTGTTTTTTAAGTCTAAATCAAACACGGTTTGTGCTAGCTCCTTGAAACTTGACAAAATAAAGTAGTTCTAAGTTCTGTCTTTGTGGTTTGTTTCCTCTTGAAATAGCCACAAGCGAAGACTGTGTAAAACACATTCATTGGAAAGGTGTTCCAAGCTTCCAAAATACTACTGGTTTTCTGAATACTCGGCAAATTTTTTTTCATCCGACCTTGATGATCTCTGTGGTAATGATCAGTTCACTAAGTCCACTTAGCTGCCCAACTTTCACTCTTCTAGGATGAAGCGTTCGTTACCAGTAACCGTTTGAATTTTTAGGTTTCACTCTATTTCCTCCTATACAGATAGATGTGTTTTTTAAGTCTAAATCAAACACGGTTTGTGCTAGCTCCTTGAAACTTGACAAAATAAAGTAGTTCTAAGTTCTGTCTTTGTGGTTTGTTTCCTCTTGAAATAGCCACAAGCGAAGACTGCGTAAAACACATTCATTGGAAAGGTGTTCCAAGCTTCCAAAATACTACTGGTTTGCTGAATACTCGGCAAATTTTTTTTCATCCGACCTTGATGATCTCTGTGGTAATGATCAGTTCACTAAGTCCACTTAGCTGCCCAATTTTCACTCTTCTAGGATGAAGCGTTCGTTACAGTAACAGTTTGAGTTTTTAGGTTTCACTCTATTTCCTCCTATACAGATAGATGTTTTTTTTTAAGTCTAAATCAAACACTGTTTGTGCTAGCTCCTTGAAACTTGACAAAATAAAGTAGTTCTAAGTTCTGTCTTTATGGTTTGTTTCCTCTTGAAATAGCCACAAGCAAAGACTGCGTAAAACACCTTCATTGGAAAGGTGTGCCAAGCTTCCAAAAAACTACTGGTTTTCTGAATACTCGGCAAATTTCTTTTCATCCGACCTTGATGATCTCTGTGGTAATGATCAGTTCACTAAGTCCACTTACCTGCTCAATTTTCACTCTTCTAGGATGAAGCGTTCGTTACCAGTAACAGTTTGAATTTTTAGTTTCACTCTATTTCCTCCTATACAGATAGATGTGTTTTTTAAGTCTAAATCAACACGGTTTGTGCTAGCTCCTTGAAACTTGACAAAATAAAGTAGTTCTAAGTTCTGTCTTTGTGGTTTGTTTCCTCTTGAAATAGCCACAAGCAAAACTGCGTAAAACACATTCATTGGAAAGGTGTTCCAAGCTTCCAAAATACTACTGGTTTTCTGAATACTCGACAAATTTTTTTTCATCCGACCTTGATGATCTCTGTGGTAATGATCAGTTCACTAATCCACTTAGCTGCCCAACTTTCACTCTTCTAGGATGAAGCGTTCGTTACCAGTAACAGTTTGAATTTTTGGGTTTCACTCTATTTCCTCCTATACAGATAGATGTGTTTTTTAAGTCTAAATCAAACACGGTTTGTGCTAGCTCCTTGAAACTTGACAAAATAAAGTAGTTCTAAGTTCTGTCTTTGTGGTTTGTTTCCTCTTGAAATAGCCACAAGCAAACACTGCATAAAACACATTCATTGGAAAGGTGTTCCAAGCTTCCAAAATACTACTGGTTTTCTGAATACTCGGCAAATTTTTTTTCATCCGACCTTGATGATCTCTGTGGTAATGATCAGTTCACTAAGTCCACTTAGCTGCCCAACTTTCACTCTTCTAGGATGAAGCGTTCGTTACCAGTAACAGTTTGAATTTTTAGGTTTCACTCTATTTCCTCCTATACAGATAGATGTGTTTTTTAAGTCTAAATCAAACACGGTTTGTGCTAGCTCCTTGATACTTGACAAAATAAAGTAGTTCTAAGTTCTGTCTTTGTGGTTTGTTTCCTCTTGAAATAGCCACAAGCAAACACTGCGTAAAACACCTTCATTGGAAAGGTGTTCCAAGCTTCCAAAATACTACTGGTTATCTGAATACTCGGCAAATTTTTTTTCATCCGACCTTTATGATCTCTGTGTTATTCATCAGTTCACTAAGTCCACTTACCTGCCCAACTTTCACTCTTCTAGGATGAAGCGTTCGTTTCCAGTAACAGTTTGAATTTTTAGGTTTCACTCTATTTCCTCCTATACAGATAGATGTGTTTTTCAAGTCTAAATCAAACACGGTTTGTGCTAGCTCCTTGAAACTTGACAAAATAAAGTAGTTCTAAGTTCTGTCTTTGTGGTTTGTTTCCTCTTGAAATAGCCACAAGCAAAGACTGCGTAAAACACATTCATTGGAAAGGTGTTCCAAGTTTCCAAAATACTACTGGTTTTCTGAATACTCGGCAAATTTTTTTTCATCCGAACTTGATGATCTCTGTGGTAATGATCAGTTCACTAAGTCCACTTAGCTGCCCAATTTTCACTCTTCTAGGATAAAGCGTTCGTTACCAGTAACAGTTTGAATTTTTAGGTTTCACTCTATTTCCTCCTATACAGATAGATGTGTTTTTTAAGTCTAAATCAAACACGGTTTGTGCAGGCTCCTTGAAACTTGACAAAATAAAGTAGTTCTAAGTTCTGTCTTTGTGGTTTGTTTCCTCTTGAAATAGCCACAAGCAAACACTGCGTAAAACACCTTTATTGGAAAGGTGTTCCAAGCTTCCAAAATACTACTGGTTTTCTGAATACTCGGCAAATTTTTTTTCATCCGACCTTGATGATCTCTGTGGTAATGATCAGTTCACTAAGTCCACTTAGCTGCCCAATTTTCACTCTTCTAGGATGAAGCGTTCGTTACCAGTAACAGTTTGAATTTTTAGGTTTCACTCTATTTCCTCCTATACAGATAGATGTTTTTTTTAAGTCTAAATCAAACACGGTTTGTGCTAGCTCCTTGAAACTTGACAAAATAAAGTAGTTCTAAGTTCTGTCTTTGTGGTTTGTTTCCTCTTGAAATAGCCACAAGCAAAGACTGCGTAAATCACATTCATTGGAAAGGTGTTCCAAGCTTAGAAAATACTACTGGTTTTCTGAATACTCGGCAAATTTTTTTTCATCCGACCTTGATGATCTCTGTGGTAATGATCAGTTCACTAAGTCCACTTAGCTGCCCAACTTTCACTCTTCTAGGATGAAGCGTTCGTTACCAGTAACAGTTTGAATTTTTAGGTTTCACTCTATTTCCTCCTATACAGATAGATGAGTTTTTGAAGTCTAAATCAAACACGGTTTGTGCTAGCTCCTTGAAACTTGACAAAATAAAGTAGTTCTAAGTTCTGTCTTTGTGGTTTGTTTCCTCTTGAAATAGCCACAAGCAAACACTGCGTAAAACACCTTTATTGGAAAGGTGTTCCAAGCTTCCAAAATACTACTGGTTTTCTGAATACTCGGCAAATTTTTTTTCATCCGACCTTGATAATCTCTGTGGTAATGATCAGTTCAATAAGTCCACTTAGCTGCCCAATTTTCACTCTTCTAGGATGAAGCGTTCGTTACCAGTAACAGTTTGAATTTTTAGGTTTCACTCTATTTCCTCCTATACAGATAGATGTTTTTTTTAAGTCTAAATCAAACACGGTTTGTGCTAGCTCCTTGAAACTTGACAAAATAAAGTAGTTCTAAGTTCTGCCTTTGTGGTTTGTTTCCTCTTGAAGTAGGCACAAGCAAAGACTGCGTAAATCACATTCATTGGAAAGGTGTTCCAAGCTTCCCAAATACTACTGGTTTTCTGAATACTCGGCAAATTTTTTTCATCCGACCTTGATGATCTCTGTGGTAATGATCAGTTCACTAAGTCCACTTAGCTGCCCAACTTTCACTCTTCTAGGATGAAGCGTTCGTTACCAGTAACAGTTTGAATTTTTAGGTTTCACTCTATTTCCTCCTATACAGATAGATGTGTTTCTTAAGTCTAAATCAAACACGGTTTGTGCTAGGTCCTTGAAACTTGACAAAATAAATTAGTTCTAAGTTCTGTCTTTGTGGTTTGTTTCCTCTTGAAATAGCCACAAGCAAACACTGCGTAAAACACATTCATTGGAAAGGTGTTCCAAGCTTCCAAAATACTACTGGTTTTCTGAATACTCGGCAAATTTTTTTTCATCCGACCTTGATGATCTCTGTGGTAATGATCAGTTCACTAAGTCCACTTAGCTGCCCAACTTTCACTCTTCTAGGATGAAGCGTTCGTTACCTGTAACAGTTTGAATTTTTAGGTTTCACTCTATCCTCCTATACACATAGATGTGTTTTTTAAGTCTAAATCAAACACGGTTTGTGCTAGCTCCTTGAAACTTGACAAAATAAAGTAGTTCTAAGTTCTGTCTTTGTGGTTTGTTTCCTCTTGAAATAGCCACAAGCAAACACTGCGTAAAACACCTTTATTGGAAAGGTGTTCCAAGCTTCCAAAATACTACTGGTTTTCTGAATACTCGGCAAATTTTTTTTCATCCGACCTTTATGATCTCTGTGGTAATGATCAGTTCACTAAGTCCACTTACCTGCCCAACTTTCACTCTTCTAGGATGAAGCGTTCGTTTCCAGTAACAGTTTGAATTTTTAGGTTTCACTCTATTTCCTCCTATACAGATAGATGTGTTTTTCAAGTCTAAATCAAACACGGTTTGTGCTAGCTCCTTGAAACTTGACAAAATAAAATAGTTCTAAGTTCTGTCTTTGTGGTTTGTTTCCTCTTTGAATAGCCACAAGCAAAGACTGCGTAAAACACATTCATTGGAAAGGTGTTCCAAGCTTCCAAAATACTACTGGTTTTCTGAATACTCGGCAAATTTTTTTTCATCCGAACTTGATGATCTCTGTGGTAATGATCAGTTCACTAAGTCCACTTAGCTGCCCAATTTTCACTCTTCTAGGATGAAGCGTTCGTTACCAGTAACAGTTTGAATTTTTAGGTTTCACTCTATTTCCTCCTATACAGATAGATGTGTTTTTTAAGTCTAAATCAAACACGGTTTGTGCTAGCTCCTTGAAACCTGACAAAATAAAGTAGTTCTAAGTTCTGTCTTGTGGTTTGTTTCCTCTTGAAATAGCCACAAGCAAACACTGCGTAAAACACCTTTATTGGAAAGGTGTTCCAAGCTTCCAAAATACTACTGGTTTTCTGAATACTCGGTAAATTTTTTTTCATCCGACCTTGATGATCTCTGTGGTAATGATCAGTTCACTACGTCCACTTAGCTGCCCAATTTTCACTCTTCTAGGATGAAGCGTTCGTTACCAGTAACAGTTTGAATTTTTAAGTTTCACTCTATTTCCTCCAATACAGATAGATGTGTTTCTTAAGTCTAAATCAAACACGGTTTGTGCTAGCTCCTTGAAACTTGACAAAATAAAGTAGTTCTATGTTCTGTCTTTGTGGTTTGTTTCCTCTTGAAATAGCCACAAGCAAAGACGGCGTAAAACACATTCATTGGAAAGGTGTGCCAAGCTTCCAAAATACTACTGGTTTTCTGAATACTCGGCAAATTTTTTTTCATCCGACCTTGATGATCTCTATGGTAATGATCAGTTCACTAAGTCCACTTAGCTGCCCAACTTTCACTCTTCTAGGATGAAGCGTTCGTTACCAGTAACAGTTTGAATTTTTAGGTTTCACTCTATTTCCTCCTATACAGATAGATGTGTTTTTTAAGTCTAAATCAAACACGGTTTGTGCTAGCTCCTTGAAACTTGACAAAATAAAGTAGTTCTAAGTTCTGTCTTTGTGGTTTGTTTCCTCTTGAAATAGCCACAAGCAAACACTGCGTAAAACACCTTTATTGGAAAGGTGTTCCAAGCTTCCAAAATACTACTGGTTTTCTGAATACTCGGCAAATTTTTTTTCATCCGACCTTGATGATCTCTGTGGTAATGATCAGTTCACTAAGTCCACGTAGCTGCCCAATTTTCACTCTTCTAGGATGAAGCGTTCGTTACCAGTAACAGTTTGAATTTTTAGGTTTCACTCTATTTCCTCCTATACAGATAGATGTGTTTTTTAAGTCTAAATCAAACACGGTTTGTGCTAGCTCCTTGAAACTTGACAAAATTAAGTAGTTCTAAGTTCTGTCTTTGTGGTTTGTTTCCTCTTGAAATAGCCACAAGCAAAGACTGCGTAAAACACCTTTATTGGAAAGGTGTTCCAAGCTTCCAAAATACTACTGGTTTTCTGAATACTCGGCAAATTTTTTTTCATCCGACCTTGATGATCTCTGTGGTAATGATCAGTTCACTAAGTCCACTTAGCTGCCCAACTTTCACTCTTCTAGGATGAAGCGTTCGTTACCAGTAACAGTTTGAATTTTTAGGTTTCACTCTATTTCCTCCTATACAGATAGATGTGTTTTTTAAGTCTAAATCAAACACGGTTTGTGCTAGCTCCTTGAAACTTGACAAAATAAAGTAGTTCTAAGTTCTGTCTTTGTGGTTTGTTTCCTCTTGAAATAGCCACAAGCAAACACTGCGTAAAACACCTTTATTGGAAAGGTGTTCCAAGCTTCCAAAATACTACTGGTTTTCTGAATACTCGGCAAATTTTTTTTCATCCGACCTTGATGATCTCTGTGGTAATGATCAGTTCACTAAGTCCACTTAGCTGCCCAACTTTCACTCTTCTAGGATGAAGCGTTCGTTACCAGTAACAGTTTGAATTTTTAGGTTTCACTCTATTTCCTCCTATACAGATAGATGTGTTTTTTAAGTCTAAATCAAACACGGTTTGTGCTAGCTCCTTGAAACTTCACAAAATAAAGTAGTTCTAAGTTCTGTCTTTGTGGTTTGTTTCCTCTTGAAATAGCCACAAGCAAACACTGCGTAAAACACCTTTATTGGAAAGGTGTTCCAAGCTTCCAAAATACTACTGGTTTTCTGAATACTCGGCAAATTTTTTTTCATCCGACCTTGATGATCTCTGTGGTAATGATCAGTTCACTAAGTCCACTTAGCTGCCCAATTTTCACTCTTCTAGGATGAAGCGTTCGTTACCAGTAACTGTTTGAATTTTTAGGTTTCACTCTATTTCCTCCTATACAGATAGATGTGTTTTTTTAGTCTAAATCAAACACGGTTTGTGCTAGCTCCTTGAAACTTGACAAAATAAAGTAGTTCTAATTCTGTCTTTGTGGTTTGTTTCCTCTTGAAATAGCCACAAGCAAAGACTGCGTAAAACACATTCATTGGAAAGGTGTGCCAAGCTTCCAAAATACTACTGGTTTTCTGAATACTCGGCAAATTTTTTTTCATCCGACCTTGATGATCTCTGTGGTAATGATCAGTTCACTAAGTCCACTTAGCTGCCCAACTTTCACTCTTCTAGGATGAAGCGTTCGTTACCAGTAAAAGTTTGAATTTTTAGGTTTCACTCTATTTCCTCCTATACAGATAGATGTGTTTTTTAAGTCTAAATCAAACACGGTTTGTGCTAGCTCCTTGAAACTTGACAAAATAAAGTAGTTCTAAGTTCTGTCTTTGTGGTTTGTTTCCTTTTGAAATAGGCACAAGCAAACACTGCGTAAAACACCTTTATTGGAAAGGTGTTCCAAGCTTCCAAAATACTACTGGTTTTCTGAATACTCGGCAAATTTTTTTTCATCCGACCTTGATGATCTCTGTGGTAATGATCAGTTCACTAAGTCCACTTAGCTGCCCAACTTTCACTCTTCTAGGATGAAGCGTTCGTTACCAGTAACAGTTTGAATTTTTAGGTTTCACTCTATTTCCTCCTATACAGATAGATGTTTATTTTAAGTCTAAATCAAACAAGGTTTGTGCTAGCTCCTTGAAACTTGACAAAATAAAGTAGTTCTAAGTTCTGCCTTTGTGGTTTGTTTCCTCTTGAAGTAGGCACAAGCAAAGACTGCGTAAATCACATTCATTGGAAAGGTGTTCCAAGCTACCCAAATACTACTGGTTTTCTGAATACTCGGCAAATTTTTTTCATCCGACCTTGATGATCTCTGTGGTAATGATCAGTTCACTAAGTCCACTTAGCTGCCCAACTTTCACTCTTCTAGGATGAAGCGTTCGTTACCAGTAACAGTTTTAACTTTTAGGTTTCACTCTATTTCCTCCTATACAGATAGATGTGTTTTTTAAGTCTAAATCAAACACGGTTTGTGCTAGGTGCTTGAAACTTGACAAAATAAATTAGTTCTAAGTTCTGTCTTTGTGGTTTGTTTCCTCTTGAAATAGCCACAAGCAAACACTGCGTAAAACACATTCATTGGAAAGGTGTTCCAAGCTTCCAAAATACTACTGGTTTTCTGAATACTCGGCAAATTTTTTTTCATCCGACCTTGATGATCTCTGTGGTAATGATCAGTTCACTAAGTCCACTTAGCTGCCCAACTTTCACTCTTCTAGGATGAAGCGTTCGTTACCTGTAACAGTTTGAATTTTTAGGTTTCACTCTATTTCCTCCTATACAGATAGATGTGTTTTTTAAGTCTAAATCAAACACGGTTTGTGCTAGCTCCTTGAAACCTGACAAAATAAAGTAGTTCTAAGTTCTGTCTTTGTGGTTTGTTTCCTCTTGAAATAGCCACAAGCAAACACTGCGTAAAACACCTTTATTGGAAAGGTGTTCCAAGCTTCCAAAATACTACTGGTTTTCTGAATACTCGGCAAATTTTTTTTCATCCGACCTTTATGATCTCTGTGGTAATGATCAGTTCACTAAGTCCACTTACCTGCCCAACTTTCACTCTTCTAGGATGAAGCGTTCGTTTCCAGTAACAGTTTGAATTTTTAGGTTTCACTCTATTTCCTCCTATACAGATAGATGTGTTTTTTAAGTCTAAATCAAACACGGTTTGTGCTAGCTCTTTGAAACTTGACAAAATAAAGTAGTTCTAAGTTCTGTCTTTGTGGTTTGTTTCCTCTTGAAATAGCCACAAGCAAAGACTGCGTAAAACACATTCATTGGAAAGGTGTTCCAAGCTTCCAAAATACTACTGGTTTTCTGAATACTCGGCAAATTTTTTTTCATCCATACTTGATGATCTCTGTGGTAATGATCAGTTCACTAAGTCCACTTAGCTGCCCAATTTTCACTCTTCTAGGATGAAGCGTTCGTTACCAGTAACAGTTTGAATTTTTAGGTTTCACTCTATTTCCTCCTATACAGATAGATGTGTTTTTTAAGTCTAAATCAAACACGGTTTGTGCTAGCTCCTTGAAACCTGACAAAATAAAGTAGTTCTAAGTTCTGTCTTTGTGGTTTGTTTCCTCTTGAAATAGCCACAAGCAAACACTGCGTAAAACACCTTTATTGGAAAGGTGTTCCAAGCTTCCAAAATACTACTGGTTTTCTGAATACTCGGCAAATTTTTTTTCATCCGACCTTGATGATCTCTGTGGTAATGATCAGTTCACTAAGTCCACTTAGCTGCCCAACTTTCACTCTTCTAGGATGAAGCGTTCGTTACCAGTAACAGTTTGAATTTTTAAGTTTCACTCTATTTCCTCCAATACAGATAGATGTGTTTCTTAAGTCTAAATCAAACACGGTTTGTGCTAGCTCCTTGAAACTTGACAAAATAAAGTAGTTCTATGTTCTGTCTTTGTGG